>NW_027466098.1:9030000-9075000 GCF_046127955.1 Nelusetta ayraudi | reverse complement strand
CGAGTCAAGGAGTGAGGGAACTGATTCAGCCTGGCTACAGATAAACAAAAGCCAAAATAAAACCTCCTCCTCCGTCCGCCCATCCACTTGCCGACACGCTCTTTTCATTTCTCACCCTTGACAGTTAAATTTTACCCGCCGTCTCCACCCCTTTCTCGGCCCCCCGAGGGACTTTTTGTCCCATTGTTCGGAGACGAATTAGCCTCATTTGCCGTGTACCTGGTTGCTATTAGCTACGTTTAGAGCCATCAAAGGCGGGGAGCTTATAAGTTTTCCACTGCGAGAGCAATATTTGGCTTGGCATCCAATGAAAGCCGGGGGGAGGAAAAAACAACCTCCGCGTGAAAGTGAGCGCTCTGCTTTGAGAGGGGCTGCACGTGAGGCCGAGCGGGCGGCCGTGCGCTGAGGTGAGGCTCACATGCCGCCCATATGCCGTCAAAATGTTTACTGTGTGTGAGGTTGCAATTTGAGCACAAAACATCAGAAGTTTTCTCACTCTTTTTTTTCTTTCTTTTGAAAAAAATCCTTTCAGCTGACGGGCGCGGGAACGGCTTCAGCGGCTCAGCGGCTGCTGAAACGTCCTGCTGGGAGATCTGAGGGGAGGTTATTGGTTCCTGCCTCCGGGGGGCCACTGAGCATGGCGGGGTTGGTGCTGCAGTTTGTGTGGCAAAAGCTTAAAAGTCCAAAATTAGACCTAACTTTCCTTCTTCTTTTTTTTCAAGTGGAGCAACATTGCACAAACAATTGTCCTAAAGACTCTGCACGACTTTGTATTTGTGCATTAAGTTCTTCTGTCTTTACTGTTTTCACAAGTCTAGCTCTTTTTAACTGATGCAACATGCTGCCTCCAGTTAGATATGACGTGTCTGTTAAGTGAATTCATAATTAAAAGACTGTCTCAGTGTAATTCAGCTGTGTGCAACTGAAAAAATGCAGGCATGTGCATCTTGCTAGCTTAAAGGAATGCTAGCTAGCTTCATTGTTTCAAAATAGTCTCCGACTTCCTGTGATCTTGGATGGGTTCATTGATTTTGATACTTTGTGCCCAGGTCAGACTGTGGTATCCCAATTCCAACATGACAGCCTTTTCTATAACCTCTGTGTAGGCTGCAAATGAATCAGATATATTTGAGTCACATCCACATATAACCACAACAGTCCATGTAATCTAACATTTGTTTGCATCATCTGATAAATACTTCGCGAAGGCATTGTGGTCCCCATCCTATATTATCTGGTGCCCTTTGTGACATCACGCACAGTTGATATCTGGAACTGTCCGTTTAAGCACGCGCATTCTGAAAAGTGCAGCAAGCAAAAATAAGTAAGATGTAAAACTTTTCTCCTTTCAGGGAGGCAAACCACAGCACAGCTAGAGGGAAATCTGCATAATATGTGACCTGTAAAAGCATTCTCGTTGCAATTGACAAAAAGGTCATTTTAATTCGCAGCCTGGCAAAAGTGAAAGAGGCGGCTGAAGAACGCTGCCGAGAGAGATAAAATCATTCCGTGGTGCCTGGGCGTCATGAAAACTGTTCTTTTTAATTCTTCGGCTTAGCCGCCACTTTCCCATGGCAGCTCAGAGGGACTCCTGACCTTCTTAATCAGCCTCAAAACTTCTACAAAGAGCTAATCCTCGCGCTCCATTGTGCTCGTCCAGCATTCAGGACTGGAGGGCGAGCGACTTGGTGCGGGGCCGCCGAGCTAATCCAACCCCGGGTCTCCAAAGGCTAATGTTAGACCAGGGTTTAACTTTATTAACAGAGCGGCCTTTGAGGTGGTCGGGTCAAGCCTGACCCTGAAAAAGGAAATAATGAAACCATTCAGGAGAAGTTGTGACAGCGTGGATAAAAACAAAGGCTTCATTTTAGCCAAGTTTAGCCTTCTCATTAAGGCGGGGATGACAAGTGTGTGGCCGGTGGATTTAGCGCGGACGCGAGGCCAAGAGGGAGACAATGACAAGGTGGCCGAGGAGAGAGGAGGTTCCGCAAACACGCGGGAGGTGCACTCCTGCTCGGAAAATGAGAGACACTTTTGTTTGCGCGAGGCCTCTCATTTTGAGGTGGCAGTGAGAGGACATGTGGGCCGACCTGCAGCTGGACTCCCGACCGCAATGAGGGGTTTTTGATATCCTGGGCTGACCTCGCAGAGGTGATCAAGGCTGTTCAGTCGCTTTGTTTAGACTGTTTTGATTCCACTGACTGTCTTCCATTACTGGGGAGTAGCAAAGTACAAATACTTTGGTACTGTGCTATAGGGATTTTTCAGGTGCCTTACTTGAGGATTTCTTTTTCTGATGACTTTTTACTTTTACTCCCTACATTTGTACACAAATATCTGCACTTTCCACTTCTTTCATTGGAACAATATGCCAATTTCCTTTGTGTTTAAAATATAGAAATTCTGACTATCAAAAGAACATTAGAACTGTGCTAGTGTGTAATTCTATATAAACGTGGAGTGTACTGTATGTTAGTGGAGATTTTGGCTTTGGGTCAATGTTCAGTAGGTTTTCTTAGAAAAATTAAAATGTAGAAAGTAACATTGGTTATTGATATTAATGGCAATAATATCATTGATCACTGATTACAGTTTGGTTGCGCTGCAGTTGAAAAAGAAAAAGAAATGGTAATAAGAGTTCCCTGTTAAGCTGTTAAAAATGCTCCAGACATCGATTCAAGACTTCTGGTGAGTTCAGTCAAGATTATTCTGTCACAACTTCATTTTGCAAAATTATCACCCAATTTATTTTTTTCATTAATGGCTGAAAAAAACGTTTTCAACTTTTTACTCAAGTACATTTCAGAATCTGTAATTTTTTGCCCAAGTATATTTTACACAAGCATCCACACTTTTACTTAAGTACAGCATGTGAATACTTTCTGTCTTTGTCTCCTCGCCTGTTTCTGCTGAAAAAAGAAATTCATCTCTTAAAACGCATCCAGTCACATAGTGAACTATGCAGAGGTAGCTGTAATCACTAAATTCTCTTCAAATGAACAGTTAAATTAGCAGTACTATACATCTATTCATTACTATCTAGGTCAACTGATCAAACAAAAGGTTCACGATCCAGACAGTAAACATCCGGCTGCGTGAGCCTGCAGGAAAGCAGCGGGACGAGCACAGGAGCGGCAGACATGAGGCGGGCCGCAGATTGTGTTTGGAGCTTTGTGAGGGGATGTGGGATGAGAGAACAATTAGGGGATCCGAAGGTGGGAGGGGTGGTGGTGCTGAGGACGCTCACCTGCGCCGGCGGGCCTCACCAAAAGCACAGGTGTTGCACAGCTGGGCTCTGGGGTTAGCCCCATTAGAGGCAGATTAGCCCACCTAGCTGAGGTCAATGAGCGTCTCTCCAGTTACAAATAGGGAAAGGGGATTTTGTTTGGGGGGGGGGGGGGGGATTAGGACACATGACGAGGATCGGCCTCTGGACTGTTGCTGTCACATGGGAGGCTTCAACAAGTGTCTTGTTTCAGTTTTGACTGTCTTGATTTATCTTTATTTTATCATTCATTCATTCATTCATTCATTTTCCATACCCGCTTAGTCCCGAGCTCAGGGTCACGGGGGTCTGCTGGAGCCTATCCCAGCTGTCATAGGGCGAAGGCAGGGTGACACCCTGGACAAGTCGCCAGTTCATTGCAGGGCCACATAGACACAGACAACCATTCACACTCGCATGCACACCTACGGACAATTTAGAGTGTTCAATTGACCTCACATGCATGTTTTTGGAGTGTGGGAGGAAGCCGGAGAACCCGGAGAGAACCCACGCAGACACAGGGAGAACATGCAAACTCCACACAGAAAGGTCCCAGGTCCGGAATGAGGCGGCAGCGCTAACCACTGCGCCACCGTCTCGCCCCTTTATATTGCACTTTACATTAAGAAATCTCATAGTCTTTGTACTGTTTCTGTCTACAGTATATCTGTCTTCATGATGTCTTCTTGTCTGTGTCTATCTTGAATTTTATTGAAGAGTCTATTAACACCTGGCAAAGGAACTGCCGATGGAAATTAGCCGTCAGCTAACTTGGGTATATTTTCTTTATCATGGAAATGTTGATTAATGTACTTTGTCCCTTTTGTAAAAACTTAAGAATTTGAACTTTATTTTAGCAGAAAAGAAAGGAAAATTCCTCTTGGACACTTCACATCAGTTCACATCAGCTGTTTTAAAATGCTCAAAAACTACCACATGACTGTAAAAACGATTTCATACAATTACAGAACACACACCTTTTGTCCCCCATGTCTTGCGTGGACTGTTTCAGAACTGCAGTCCATCGACACCAGAGACTGAATCAGGAATACTTTTACGGTGAGTGATCCAGAAACTGTTCCACCTATTTTCGAGGCACAAGCAGGATGTGTCCCTCCTTTCATGCGTGAGTTCACGGCTGCTGCGGTCAATGATGTCATCCATCACGGCGTCTGACATCTTCCCCAGGAGATGACTGACACCGAGCTGCAGGGGCAGGCTGGGGAGGGCATGCACGTACATGCATGGACGCACTCCAGAATGCAGACAGAGGGGCTTCCTTGGCTCCCATGCACATGAGTTTTTCTGGCCTCCGACTGCAACTGCTTGGATCAACGTCGAGCGAAGCCGAGCACACTGAGAGGTTCCAGCGTGACGACCACAGATAACGACTGATTTACGGTTTTGTTTTCTGGTGCAGTGGCGAGATGACAAGAGCAGCCGTTGCAAGGAAGTCAGTCAGAGATCGCGTCGGAAAACATTTGAAAAGCCTCGATGGAAAACCACTGCGCTTCGGCTTCAGCCAGCTGGCTCTCTGATTGGCTGCTGCTCTCTTCCACGTGTCACTCGCGCTGATTTCTTATCATGAACATGTCTGTGAAGGTTCTCAGTCATCCAGGTCATCTTAAAGTAGGACGGTTGAGTTAGGGCAACTCATGAACAAGTACAGTTGTTCTCAGCATTTGATATTTTATTTTGACAATTTTAAATTGGCCACCAACCGAGGTGGAAAAAGTATTAAGATTCTGTACTTAAGTAAAATGACGTATATATATATATATTAAAAAAAAGTTTAAGTTCTCTGGTAAAAGTACTGAGTCAACACCATTACTCAAGGAAAATAAAGAAAAGTCATGTTCTGAAATGTACCTCAGTATAAAGTAAAAAAAAACATTTTCTTTTTTACTGCATGTGCCAATTATAATTAACTATACAACTAATTAATATGCATGTCTTTGGACTGCAGGAGGAAGCCGGAGTGCCAGGAGGGAAGCCACACAGGCACATACATACATACTGTACATACAACATAGTAGAATCTGGTGAGGTGATCTTTACTCTATAATTTTTGAGTTTAGACAAACTTACACCGACAGATTAGAAACAGAGATGAAAGTTGTCTTGTTCACTCATCCATCTTTAATATACTGGTACAAAAGATGAATGCTTTCTACCTTCTCTTGAACGCTGGAGGTGAAAGTTGTCTTTTGAGTTCAAAAAAGTTCAAGAAGACACCAGGAGATTCTTCTATGTGGAGGGGTGAGACTTCTTTTCTCCTTCCTTTTGACAGTTGTGTGTGAGAGAGAGAAAGGAGCAGTGGTGTATGTCTGTGCCTCTGGCAGACATCTGAGCCCCCTGTGAAAACGTGAGAGATAACCCCTGAGATAGCATCCTCGGAGGTAAAGAGGGCAGACAGGGGAGGTGAATCAAAGACGGATGGCGGTCGGAGCAACTAATAATTAGGTTTTTGATGTCCTCAGCGATGTGTTTGTGTCATATACAGCGGATAATGTACGGAATCGGGAATGCAGGATATGGCTTATAAGGCTCCTTGGGCAGCAGGGATTTCCTCCCTCCTTGTGCGTGTGTGTGCATGCGCATACACACACACACACACACACACACACACACACACACAGATACAATGTGGAGCAAAGAGCCTTTCCTCGCAGCAAACACAGGCCTTTGTGCACGTGCAGTCTGGCATGGCTCTTGATGTTTTCTCGAGGGGTCTTTTCAGTTAAGCGCGTGTTGAAAGAGGCGACCGTCACAATGGCGGAGTCACCCCCCCCACCCCCCGTCCCCCGAATGAAGAAGCATGACTTCTTGTTTGCAGAGCCCGAGTTGGAAACGAGCGCTGACTGACAGTCGTGGGCCGCGGAAGGAAGACGCGAGGCCTTGGGCTACCGTTTCACTTTTCATCCCCCCCCGGGGGGCTGCGAGGTGACCCTCGTGGCAGATACCGCGGATGAATTCCACTCTTTGTGAAGGACCCGTTGCAAAAAAAAAAAAAAAATCTTGAACAAGTTGCTTCCAGCAGTAAAAGCATGGCGGTATGCGGCATAACTAAAAGTGGAAAAAAATGATTACGAAAAAACTGCTTGCCACATCGAGACACGATTATTACAGCAATACTTTTTTCTCGCTCCTAATTGCAGCAGTAAACTCTGGTCAATGACTCCAAGATATTGCATAACATGCGCTTAGCCCGGGCGGAACATTTTAATCAGGCAGTAATGTTGCATTTGATTGCCTTCACTGTGTTTACCCTTTGTAACTCTGTTTTGCAAGTCTTCTGGTGGAAGAGAGGTGGCAGCATAGTGAACTGTGGGAAAACTTTGCTAAATGTTGAAATTAGTGCTCCATAGTGATACTGCACTAAAGTGCACCATCAAAAGTTATCATACTTGCAATGCACAGCTAAGACTTTACTGTTCTTTGTTGTTTTACTGTGAAACCTCTTCCACGATTAAGCGATGAGGTGAAGCATTCTGCTGTCTATGCTGTCTTTGTTGCAACATAAAGAGCTTGTGTATGAAGAAAAAGTGACAGTTGGCAATTTTTGAAAAGTTAAGGTAAAAAAATCAACTGAATACTAAAAAAACACAGTGCTGGATTTTCTGAAAACAACGACTTTTTTTTCCTTGCAGCTGATCCTTATTGCGAAAGGTCACAGATTGTCCTCTTACGGGATCATTTTACTGTCTTACTCTCACGTTTCATCTCGATGTTAAATAAATACACTGTGCAACAAACAATAGGCCGCCACCAGAGGCACCTGACGGGAAGCAACATCCGCCCGCTCCTCTTTCCTCCTCCAGGCTGCGGCGTGACAGCGCGAAGAGCGGAAGCCGTGTGCAGTTACGGGTGAGGCAGGTGAGCAGCAGAAGATGTATGGGGGAGGCTGCCGGGGGTCTAAAGATAGCCATCAGTGGGGAGGTCAGCGGGATTCCTTCCACTAACGTAAAGTCCACGCTCTTAACCTCTGATCTGGCCCTGATCGTATCTCCGGCTAAAAGTGTGGGCTATTTTCCTGGACACGGGGGGACACTCATCACGATGAAGACTTTGTAGCACGGCGAATGAATGTATTATCGCACAGCACCATTGTGTGCATGCGTTTAAGCAAGAAGACCCTTCGGTCAAAAGATTCCTGCCTGATTGGGTTTTTGCAGGCCTCGCTCCGTTCCACCTCAACCCTCCTGCAGCAGCTTTTGGCTCCCGGGAGCTGAGGTTGTCAATGGTCACGGCTTCGCATGGACTCTTGAACTCACTGACATTCTTTTGTGTCTCCGGGTCTTGGTTTCATGCCAGCGGCCCTTCACAGCCACCTACGGAGCGATCTCACAATAATAAGCGGAGTGCAGGAGAGGCTGAATGCTCCTCTGTGTCCTCAGCTGAGTCGCTCGTTGTGTTTACCGCCAACAGAATTCCCTTTCAGTGGGTCTCTGCCGTCTTCCTTGAAGCGCTGTTTTATCACTCAGATTGTTTGGTGTGCCGTAAGCTATATAGAAAAAAAGTAAACATTCATGACTTTTTTACTATCCTGTTAAAGGAAAACACGTGCGTTGGTTTAAAATCAACAGTTCTCAGCGACTCTGGGTGAGTTGTGATATCTATTTTAGGTCATCTCTCCACTGCAACCCAATCTCCTGCGGCCCCGAGCAGTGGAGCATTTCTATTGGAAGAAGCTGCAGACGTGTGTGAGGCCAACATGCCAGACCTGTAGACACAAAGGGATACTTCAGCCAAAAGCAAGTCACCATTTCAAATACGACTTGCCACGATGAGTGACATTTTCTAATCTGCATAATCTTTCCTGTAAAGGGAAGTAGGTAAATCAAGCGGACAGAATAATTAATAATTTAAAAGTGATGATTGTACCGCTGCCTTTTTCAGTAATTTAATTTCAGGGGAAAATAGCCAAAGGTGAAGTCAAAACAGAAGACAAACCATCAACCAACCAACATTAGTCGGAAGAACGAAGCTGAGATATAAAACACACACAGGTGCGACTGGCTGAGATGATGTTGGTCCTGCAAAACCACATTGGCACAATGGACCCTGGGGACTGATATGCAAGGCAAATATATTTGCAAAGCGAGCTGTGGGCGGGGCTGCAGCAGGCTAATGACGTGGTCGCTCTGTATCATCCACAGGCCTGTGTTGTTGCTGTTAATCCATGTTAGTTCACGCAATTTGTGCACAGATGCACGTCAGCAAAAGCAGCACATTGAGGGCATTTCAACACAGAAGCCACCAGCCAGAAAGATAGTTAATGTGGGTTTGCTACGTTTGCCACTCTGATGTTTCAGTTTTCCTATTTTTACACTTTAGGTGAAGGACAGAGGGTCACAGTCTATTTAGGGCCATATGTGAGCTGCCCTGTGCTTGACGTCCAGAGATGTGAATGATGAACGTTAAAAGGAGCTGGATTAGCCAGTCTTCTTCTATATGCGACACAAAGACGGTCGTCATCCTTTGTTAACATTTGGCTCCCATTCACTGTAATTGAAATAGCCCGGGGTCCCTGATCTGAAATACAGGACGGCCATATTTATTCAGGGCACGGTAAAACCTGGCTGCTCATGTGACTGTCCTGCGTGATGTGCAAACAACCAGCTGCTTCACTGCATTGGATTGCATGCAAACACTGGGAACTTGTTTGTGCACCGGCGCCTCCCTCGAGGACCTTGAGAGTTTTGAATCAGATCTGGGCTCCGTCACACCTCTTACAGCACCGTCTATTAGCCAAGTAATTGATGTTTTTCTTTGTTCATTAAACGTGCTGCGCCATTCAACTGTGTTTACAACATGCCGTCTTCAAAGCACCACTTCGACAGAGAGCCGCTGCGTATGCGTATAAAACAGCAGGCGGCCCTCACTCGTCAGGTTCAGGGTACGTACGGCTCATGACTCGTGACCAGGGCTGCACGTTATTTATCTACGGTGAGACCGGCCGGCCCGCAAAAGATCACCTGCCTCGAGTCGTGATTCACGTGAAATGATCCAAAATGACTCATTGTTTGTTGTAAACACTGGAATGTTGTTGGGTTTTTTTTTTACGTGGGCTTCCCCGTATGAGCTCACTGTGAACATATTTGTTTTGATCTTGGGCGGAGGCTGTCTGGATGGGACCCCCCAGCCTCTCCTCAAAGCTATTTTCTGCCAGCCATGTGGTTTTTTTTTTCTTGCCTCTCTGCTGCTGGCAGAGCGCAATGATCAATTGACACACACACAACATGCAGTGTTTGTACTACGGGCCCGGCAGAATGTACGCTGCTATAATGACTCCTGCCACGCATGGGAGGGCACGAAAGAGGCTAAGACAAACAAAGACACCCTGAGACAACCTCAAAGGTAAGAAGAGCAGCAACGGAAGCGAGAGAGAGAGAGAGAGAGAGAGAGAGAGAGAGAGAGAGAGAGGGAGAAAAGGGATGAAGCCCCTCTGTCTTTCCTTTCAGCCTGTAGCACACCTTTGAGGCCAGCCCCCCTTTTTTTTTGTAGCCCACCTTAGGAAAACATCCGTGCCCCCACACGACGCTGAGCCTCGTGTTTCCCTTCTGTCTTTAATCTTAGTGAAAAGAGCTTTAAACAAGGCGGTGGTGGATAAGTGGATCTGCCAAAGCAGAACAAAGGCAGGGAGGAACTAGGGGGAGATGCTAGCAGAGTGGAAGGCTCTGTAATTTATCACCTGTTGCCCTTGAGCAGCCCAGCACTCTAATGCCCTTGATTCTTGTTTCTGACAGTGACCGTGCGTGCATGTTAAAGGTATAAACAAAGGAACACGCAGATGTTCCAAGTTACAAAAAACAACATGGAAGACAACAACACCCAGAGTGGAAATTAGTGGAACTAATTGAGTGGAAATCCCAGAGTGGAAAAGATAACAAGATATTCTAGTTATCTTGCATAAATAGAATATGTCCAGCCTAAATGCACAGTCAAATGCAAAAGTTTCTATTTTGTAAATGCAAAGATTAATGTTAGTACCCGTGGAAATGCACACCTGATAATGATGTGTATTTATATCCTTGAGAATGAAACAAAATCAAATAATCAAACAAATAATTGAGTAATTAATTATACTCAGAAAAAAACGATAGATGAGAATAACGTGAAAATGGAGCAAAGCTGCCTCTTCTATTTCGAACCATGCTGTCTCCCAAGTAGCCCAAGTACTCTAGCTGCTTGAGCTTCTGCCGCCACCTGGTGGTTTACCGTTGCACTTACAGAAATGCGTAGTAAAATGTATAGCCTCGGGTCATATCAGAGGGGGGTTGGGGGGGACTAATGAAGCGACATTTTTCAAAACGAAGTTATGAAAATAGAGGAGAGCCGTTAAATCTAATGCTGCTATCGTTTTCTCTCTCCGTTTTCCCCTTTTGACTTCAAAACAATGTTGTGTATTTTGCATATTGCAGATATGCAAATTCAAATACATTATTCTATACGGTCTTCATTCTTGACGACATTGATAAAAATACAAATTTAATATAAAAAATAAATAAATATGGCTCCATTTTTTTCCCCCATAATTGACAGTTGTGCTAACGCTTGTAAATATGCATAAATGACCAACTTTACAAGCCTCTAGCACCATCACAAATTATCTGTTGATTGACAGAATGAAAAGTTAGTTTTGACCACGTCTCTTCCCCCCAAAAGACCCATTTTTCCGGGTAGGTCACGTCCAGCACGTCTACTCCTCGCGACAAATATCCCACCCGGGCAGTGACACCCGAATGCACCGCGAGAGGACGGATGACGTAAGACGCAGCAGCAGCAGCAGCCGTGTTTGGTTGTGTGGTCGCTCGGAGCAAAGAAAGCTAGTAGGAAGGGATCAAGGAGGAAAGCTCCGGTAGCATCGCAGATAAACACCCCGCCGGAGAGGTGTGAACGCGGCGAGCACACGGCTGTCACGGCGGGCAGAGAACAGACAGAAAGAGCCGACTTGAGTCCTTCACGCGGCGAGGGTCGACATGTCTGAGACATACGGTATGTTTAAGCGGAGGGACACCCCTGGAAGTCGGTTCTAGACACACACACACACACACACACACACACACACACACACACACACACACACACACACACACACACACCCCGCCGTGATGTGACAAGCCGTCTTTGCTGGCTAGGCTAACGCCGCTAGCCCCAGCAGGCAGGAGCTGCCACCTCAGCCTTGTCTGCGAGCGGTTAATGGGTGATAAACGCACGTTAGCTGCGCGACAGTCGCGTTTAGCTGCTTTGTGTCGGGCGTTTTAAGTGACACTTCTCACTTCCGAGAATGTCACTGTGGCGCGGCTTCTCACGCTTCCGATTAGAAGATGGTGTCAGCGTTGCGTTTCCAGGTAGCTCGTTAGTCAAATATTGGCCATAGACAGCCGCCAGACTGTGCTGTTGATTTGGGCTTTGTGCTAAAGCAGGTCTGATGACTTCTCCTGCTTCTGCAGTTTCACATTCAGGTTTGGTGGAGTTTGTGTTTACTTTGAGGATAGTTGCCAACCTCTAGGCCTCAAAGGAGGAAGTTGGGCAGCTTGGGCTCGTCATCAGGCTGTGTCTCTGTCACCTGTGGAACAGCAGCTGTTCTAACGCACTGCTGCCGGAAAACGCTTCTATTCCCACCAGGCAGACTACAACTTTTTGGTTGGTTTTTTTGCATTTCAGACACACCTGGAGACTTACTGCATGAATAGATTTGATGTACAGTGGTCCAGTGGTTTTCAAAGTGTGTCCAGGAATGACAAGTGGTCGAGAGATTTCGAGAGAGGTTCAGTTTCATTTAAAAAAAAAAAAAAAAAAAAAATGTAATAAGTCATATGAGGACGTAGCCTTTGACAGATTTGGTCATGGATTATGCCCAATCTTTCTAGGTGGTAGGCCCCGGAACGAACCACAGTATTTGATGGTCACTGTAGGCAGATTGAAAAGACCTTTGGCTTCAATAGGTTTGGGGATCACAGCTGTAACCAGTCACCATGGTCTCAGACAGACGAGTCATAGCAATCTGCACAAATGCCTCTAACATGACTGTGCCTGATAGCATCAGCAGCACAATGGGCCCCGACACCCTCGTACCAGTCGTTATGAAATTGCTCACTTCCATCCTCCTCCTCTGCTGCTGCTGCTGCTGCTTCTCTCTCCCTCCCTCCATCTGTTTCCTCCCATGCCCTCTCCTCCCGGTCCTCAAATGAAACTTGATCCCTGTGCGCCGTCTCTGCCTACAAGTGCGAGGGCTAATGGGAGCTATAATAACCTTTCATTGATTTCTGTCTCCACTGCTGCTGTCCTCTGTAGCAACAGCGGCAGCAGTAGTAGTGGCACAAAACATTGCCAGCACCGTGAGCGCAGGTTAAGTGGTCTCCGATGGGATGCAGATGAAAGTGTTGGTATAATCCTTGACTTGTATTGTGATTTGGTATCATGAAATGTTTTAGTTACATATATATGTATATGTATATATATGTATATGTATATATGTTTATATGTATATGTATATAAAAAATACATATATTCAATTTCATTTAGTTTTAACCATGAGTGACAGGAAGTTGACTTTTTAACTCTCTCTCACCCATCAAACAAACCCCAACAACAGTGGGTTTTTTTAGTCTGTCTTAAGATTTTAATTGAATTTCAGAGCCAACTCAACTTCCTTTGTGCCAGTCAGTCTAGATGGTGTTTTCCCACTCAAACAATAACCTGAAGCAGCACCAATTTTGGGTCTGGACAGCAGGCATCGGTTCACTTTACAGGCTCTGGCAAGACTTCCAAAGTTGCATGGCAGCCGATAGATGGATATGAGGTGCAACCAATCAGGGAATGTTCCCTCTGCCCTGCCAGGTTACATCATCCATGTTTAAGTCACGTTACTTCATTCGTCTCAGACGTTCTCCCATGTGACCCTGATGTGATATGCTGCTGCTGCTGCTGCTGCTGCTGCTGCTGCTGCTGCTGCTGCTGCTGCAAAAGTAATCAGCATTAATAAAGCGCATAAGGTTGGCAATTGATTTCTGTATTTTCCAATTAATTTCTTTAAATATCAAGCCAATCTGTTTTTTCAAAAAGAAAAAAAAAATAATAAAGCTCTTGTCTCAGTCTCAACATTGATTTTTGCGTGTGTGTTCATATCACACGTGGCAGACTTGATTCCCAGTGTCTAATCCCCTCAGTCTACACGGCCTTCTGTGGGTCTCTCGCTGCGTTCCTGGAGGGCGTCTCACACATCTTCAGGTGCCCTTGTGCACTCTGCCGCCAGATTAGAAGACACGTCAGGCCTGAACTCCTGGACCCCGAGCGTGTCGGAGCGTTGCGTGTGGCACAAGCCCAACGCCGATAAGAGCCGTTAGCGCGCGCTCCCCTGGGCTATTTAATATTGTATGCCGTAAAGAGTACAACAGCATGAAAGCGCTGAGGTTGAGCAGCGGGCTGAGGGTAGCCGCCGAGTTGCCTCTCCGCTCCGTAAAGATGAAGAGGAGACGCATTGACGGCTCGATAGTGGCGAAGCGGAAGCCGAGCGCGGCCCGGCGAGCGTTTGATCCCCGCCGGGCCGCGCTCGCCCGTCACCGCCGTTTGACTTTTAACAGCCTCGCTCTGCTTTTGCGGCCGCCGCTTCTGCTGTTACCTTGAACCTGACCTCCAATGCGTGCTGCTTGAGAAAACAGCGGCTTCGTCAAACAAGGGCGTAGGATGATGCCGCCGCCGTGGCGTGCGACACCGCGAGCGCCGTCATAATAGAGCTCGGTGCCACGTAACCAAAGATCTCGCAGAGATCAGTCTCACCCACGCCCACGTTCCTGTTGACCCAAGCGAAGCGGCACAGCGTGTTCACCTCGCCGCTAATCTCTGCACTCGTCACTAATCATTTGCCAGGTTGCCGTTTTTACCCCTCAGCCGTCGCAGTCGCAGCAGCCCGACTTTGAGGCCGCGTTCAGACCGGCGGCCAAAATCCGATTTTAAGCCCACCCAGATTGAAACCGGATGGCTCTTTTGTAGTCTGAACAGTCACAAACCACATCGAATCGGATTCGAGACCACCTTCTGCAGGTAGTTTCATCGCATTCGGACAGATGCGTCTCAGTCTGAACGGCTCCAAACACACCGATGGGTTTTGTTCCGATGGGCCATTCCAGGTGCGGAGCCGTAACGTAATGGAACAGACAGAAGGAGTGGAAATCAGCAGTCCCTGGACAGAGGAGGAAACTCATTGGCTCATCAGTTTGTGGGGAGATAATGTAGCTCCATTCAAGCCAAGCTCTCGTGGCAATTCTATGACGTCGCACACTGCGCATGCTGGACGACGCCTCCGCTCCGACGTCATTGCTACAGTGCCAGATCCCATTTGGACACTTGCTAAAACCAGTGCGGACAGTCAGCCCTAAAGATCGGATTTGAGAAGGAATCTGATTTGAATCGGATTCGCCTGCAGTCTGAACGCAGCCCAAATTCCAGGGCCGAGGCAAACGATGGCTCGCTCCGTCGCGGCCGAGGAAATTTCCCAGAGTTCCACCATTTCTGTGGATAAAGTGGAAGTGGAAGTAAAAAATAGCATTGAGAGGAAAACTGAGGATTTCACCCTGACGCCGGTGTTGTTGACATCTCTCTCTGTTGCCCCTCTCCAACCGCTTTCAGACTTCCTGTTCAAGTTCCTCGTCATCGGCAGCGCCGGGACGGGGAAGTCCTGCCTCCTCCATCAGTTCATCGAGAACAAGTGTGAGTTCCCCCTCCCACGCCTCTATGTGTTCGACTCGCAGCGGAACGTTGTATCAGCGGGAAGGCTTTCGCTCTTCAAAGTGATGGACGAAACTGTTTGAGCCGGCAAGCCGAAGGCGAGAAGGAAAGAAATGTCAATATTTTCACATTCTGGGGTAGCTAATTATTAAGCTCAAAAAACTACAACGCGTGCGCTCCGCAGTCTGACGTGGAAGCAGACGTCCCGCATTGTTTAAAGCCAGGTTATATTTTATTAAAACAGTTTGGCTCTGTTGTGTTTTCTCCTCTTGTTTCCTGGCAAATGGAATTAAAATACCAAAATGTAACATTGGCTTTGAAAGTTGAGGTCAGTCTATTTACCTCTGACTAAAATGAAACATTTCAAAAAGTAAATTATTGCCAAACTACAATTCTTAGCTTTTTTTTTTAGACCTGCAATTCAGTCATTTAGCTTCTCCAAAACATTTAGTCATTTCATCAACTGTAAACAGAAGATGTTGATGTATAACCTCAGGCCATAACTGGTCAGCTAATGTAAATGTCAACATGTTGAAGTTTAAAAAATATATATATATATATTTACCTCCTCTGTCAGTAGAAGACGATGGAAACATGTTAATGAGTCAGTGTGCCCCACCCTCTGTCTGTCTGTCTGTGCTTGTGCAGTCAAACAGGACTCCAACCACACTATCGGCGTGGAGTTTGGCTCCCGGGTGGTCAACGTCGGCGGGAAGACTGTCAAACTGCAGATCTGGGACACCGCCGGGCAGGAGCGATTCCGGTAGGATCACAACCCCTGTGCACTACCGCTGTGTTCAAAGGCAGCGGCTCTCGGGTCGGTCTAACCCCTGGGTCTCTGCCAACAGCTCCGTCACACGCAGCTACTACCGAGGAGCCGCTGGAGCACTGCTGGTTTACGACATTACCAGGTAAACCGGTCGCGTCGGCACTTCCTCCATTTTTGAAGCGCAAGATGAGATGTGAGGGGAGGCGGAAGGCAGGTAGAAATCCAGAGAGTAGCAGCTCGTAACAGGAAGTGACACCAGGCAAGTGTAGAGGGAAGTGGGCGGAGAGGAGGTGGGTAACGGGAGGAAGTGGGAGAAGAGAAAGTAGATCAGAGAAGGAAGTGGAAGAAGAGAGAGTGGGTAACGGGAGAAAGTGGGAGACGGAGACGTGGGCGTCTGAGCAGGAGGAGCAGGACGGCGGACGTGACCGGACTGAAGCCGAGGCAACACGAGCGAGCGCTGACGCCATGCTTGGCTGTTAGCTGGAGCAGCTGTTTGCTATTATCCTGAGGACCCACACCCTGCTGTTCACCTCCCCCTGCCCTGCCCTGCCCTGCCTCCATGGCTTAAACCTCTGAGGTGACATCATGGCCTAAAACGCTCCTATAAACCCCATCCTGAATCCGGTCCGTCACCGCGAGAAACGCAATGCCATTCTCACTGGAGGGTTGTTTTTTTTCACCCTGCTAACTCTGAGTTTGTTCACACGCACAGAAAGTGTGAGGCAATGATTTAGTTCTGTATGTCGTTCAATCTGCAGGACCTAAATGTCACCTGTAAAAACCTGAGGTGATTGGTAAAGATTCCCTACAATCATTACAAGCTCACAAACTCTGTCACCGTAGACTTGCGTGGTGTTAAAAGTAGCCCTGATATTTTTGCTTTATGCTTTATTTAAATCTGTTGGAGTGCAAAGTAAATTTAACCAGCGTTTTTCCTCAGTGCGTGTCTCCGGCCTGTCAGTGCACACCCAGAAAAGGAAAAACACAATCTTTTGTTTTCAGAGCTTGTGCTAAAACACATTTTGTTTTTAAATCAGCCCTTTGTGATGTCACAAATGGCACTGATAACTCTACTTTGCCTGGTGTTTATTCTGAAAATTCCCTCCTGGCTACCTTAGTGTTGTGTTTTGTGGTTTAACTTGGTTTAAATACTCACCTACTGGTTGACTCGCCGAATGAAATGTAAGACATAAGTTCAACCCTCCCGTCTCCTAGCCGGGAGACGTACAACGCCCTCACCAACTGGCTGACGGACGCGCGCACGCTGGCGAGCCCCAACATCATCATTATCCTTTGTGGCAACAAGAAAGACCTGGACGCGGACAGAGAGGTGACCTTCCTGGAGGCGTCGCGCTTCGCTCAGGAGAACGGTAACTGATGTCAAACCGCCGCCGCTTTTCAAATCTTTCCCTTTCATATTTTCTCCCTGTCATCCCGCGTGCTCGCCTTGCATTATGCATGACCCCCGCCCGCCCCCCTACTGTGCGTGCGTGCGCGTGTTTTTAATCTTTCGCCGTACGTCGTTCCGCGCAGAGCTGATGTTCCTGGAGACCAGCGCCCTGACTGGAGAGAACGTGGAGGAGGGTTTCCTCAAGTGTGCCCGCACCATCCTCAACAAGATAGACTCAGGTACACAGGTCTTCGCTCGCACCTTCTCAGTCGTTGGGAGTATGATGAACTTCCGAGTTCAATGGGCAAAGAGATGCGAAAAATGCAAATTTCTTTCGGGCATTTTTTTCCTGGACACGCTAAAACCGCCAGGCGAACATGCGTATAAAGTTTGCTAGGTAAATGAAGTTTGGGGCTCTTTCTTTCGCCCCGAAGGAGAAACGATGGAGTCGACTACATCCTCAAGTGATGACGTCCTGGTGATGGTTGAATTAAAAAAAGAAAAAGAACAGAAGTCTTTGGGTTCACCCAATATTGTTCGAAGAGCAAGCGGTGCTTACAAACAGTGTTTCCGAACACGTTATTTAAGCTCCTGTTGCCATAAAAAAAAATCTTTTGGGTGTGCTGATCATTTAGACAGCTTTTCGGAACAGATTTAAACAAAAGAATGAAAGATGTGATGTTTTTTTTTTTTTAAGTGTGGCGACCGAGAAGTTTTGTTTCACGTGTGGAAAACGAAGCAGTGAAATTTCGCCAGTACTTCAGAATGTCTGTCGGACAAATTTGAAGGACTGCTCCGTCAACTGGCTCCACGTTTGCAGAGGGAGACAACAAATTGCCAAAGTTTTGATGTGGCGTCATCGATCATCCAACATCATTTTGATTAGTCAGAGGTCCGGCGTTCGCCATTTGGCCTCCGCAAAATTCGACACCAGCGAAAAAGTAACGTGGCGGCTTTGTCGCTCTGTGGAATTCGCTGCCAGTGTGTAAGGACCGTAGGAAGGAGAAATAAGATATTTACATGTAAACAGTTGGACTTTGTTTGTTTTGTTGTGTGTGTGTGTGTGTCACACAGGTGAGCTGGACCCAGAGAGGATGGGCTCAGGCATCCAGTACGGAGACGCCTCCCTGAGGCAGCTGCGACAGCCCCGCGGCACCAGCACACAGAACAAGCAGCCGTGTAACTGCTAGGGTTCGGAGGGGGGGCCCGAGCCACACCCCCTGCCCACACAGCCAGGACCCCCGCCCGCCTGCAGGTAACTGACCTGGGATCAGCCCCGGCTGGAACAGGAAGCGCTGCTCTGTCAGTTGACAAATGTTGCTCGTGCGGTTATTCCCTCCTGAACACACACTGGCATTAGCTCAGCGCTAGCTCCATAGCAGGCTAACTTGAGAGCGTCTACGTCCTCAGTGCTGCTTGAGAGCTCAATTGTTCCTGTTGTTTCTCTCCCCCAAACTGCAGCTCCAGGTGCTTCAGGGTGTGTGAGACCGTTCTGTCTTTCCGCAGTCTCACACACCCTCGGATCACCTGCGCCAAGCGGTCGGCGAGATCGGACCGCCCGCAGCGCCTTCGGCCCCTGCGTCCGGGCACGGGAAGCCCCTCGGCGTGACGACGGCGGGAGCACGAAGAGGAGGGAACCCCCTCCTTCCGCGCAGGAGGAAGGTGGTTTCCTCGGTGCCTTACCAGACGAAGGCTGCGCTCGGGCCGCCCACCCCGCCGCCGTTTTATCTCCGCTCCCTCACCCTGGATTTTAGACGCACAACGCTTCCTACTTCTCCCCATCTCTGTTTCCAAATGATCGGTATGCCGCTCCCGCGCATCTGTCGGCCTCTGCAGGTGTTTCCAATCGTTCGTTTGATCTGCTGTGCGACCTTTAACGCCCCTCAACGCCCCGATGTCTATTTTTTTATTATCGATTATTTAAACTGCGTCCAGCTGGTCGTTCCTGGTAAACATGGAGTGATTAGAATTACTGTAAATAAAGGGGGGAAAGAGGGACAAAATACAATCTTAAGTCAGAGCAATCTATGTCCAGTCGTGTAAAAAGAAAGACGAAGAGGAAGATTCCAGAGGGCCAGAAAAAAAAAACACAGCTATTATTTTAAGTCCCATTATAAGAAGTCAATAGGCTATTGGTCCCTGGGATGGAATCTTCCAACTCTGGGTTCTGATGTTCTACTTTTTGTCCATTAGGGGGCATTAATGTAAAACAGTTGAAGAACCACGTTTTTTTTTTGTTGTTGTTGTTGTTGGTTGGCCTTCACTCTACATCCACTCAGAGTGGATTTAAAGCACAAAAAAACAAAAACATTTTCGCTGTCATGTGATCAAGTGTGGCCCTGTCGACGTGTTCAGGTCTAAAATGTGTCTGCCAGTCTGTCCTTGGCTGACTGACTGGGCTCCTCTCCCATTTTCTTCTTATCCCCTTGTTCGTTCATTTGGACGTCAAAACAAGTGTGATTGCCTTGGAGGGAAGAAAAAAAAAAAAAAAAGTCTGACATCTTTGCTCCGGGACGTTCAGTCTCCTGACCGAGGCAGACGCGGAGCTCTGCGTGGGCCGCAGTGACAAACGGGGAGTTTCCCTTTTTTTGTTTGTTTGTTTGTAAACACTGACAGCTCGGTTGGTCGCGCATCGGACGGAGAACTGGGTCACGAGGGTTTTGTTTTTTTTAAAGAAAGAAAATAAAGTTTGAACTCCCGCCCTGCTGTTGAGTTGATGGCACTGTCTCTGTGTGAAGCACTGAGAGGAGGAGGAGGAGGAGGAGGCGGCGGCGTCGACCCGAGCACGAGATCCAAACAAACCAAAAACAAACCTCCCTCAGTCTCCTGCAGCGTTACAGGACGTCCTCGAGTGTAAACTCTTTATCTGTCAGAGGGGCGAGTGAAACATCACGTTAAAGTGGGGGACATGACAGTGATGAAATATATACATATGATATACATATATATATAAATGGTACATTAAAAAAAAAAAAAGTAGTTTTCATGAAAACAAATGGCATCATGTTACCGTTTGCCTCTTTCTGCAAGTGCACTTTTACTTTTGAATTTTCATGTTTCTGTTCATACGCTGCAACTGCATATTGTCGGTTATATTTCACTCTAGCATTTTGATTTGATTTAAAAAAAAAAAATTATATTTAAAAAAAACAACGACAACTTTAACTGCAGATATTGCAGATTTCTTGCCAAATAACAACTGAGGTCTCTCTCTATTTGATACCTGCGCGCCACTTGTTTGCGCTCCTCGCTGAAAAGTCGCTCAGCTCCCGGGACACTTTGAGCAGCGACTCACGTTAACAACCTGACAATATTGCGTTCAGCCTGCAGGACCCTTCCTCGCGAGGAGGCAGAGTGAGCTCACGTTCAGCTCCTTGTATTTACTGTACAGTCTACGGCGGGCACTCACTCCTCGAAGGGAAGGGGTCTTTTCAACTCAGTCTTGCCAACTCAGTTGTTACTTGGTAATAAATTGTTCAATCATTCGCCCAAATCCTACTGTACATCCTCACTGTAAATAAGAGTTGTCTATTGTCAAGAGTGACTGTTGCTCATCGATTGTAATGAATATGCAATTCCCGAGTAAACTGCTTGTTTTTTCAGTTAAGCCCTCGTCTTGTGGACTTTGTTGCAGCTACCTTGTGTCTAACACGCTTTTGTTCAACCGCAGTCTAACCTGAATATAGATTGCAGTTATTTTCCACCATTTATTACTATTATTATTATTATTATTATTATTATTATTATTATTATTATTTTCCCCCCCTCAGCCACAAGTCGGAACGTATCCGGTTTATACGGACCAGCTGACATAACTGAAGCCTGAAATCGAACCATCGGCTCTGATTTATTCAGTGCTCTTTCCTCTCTACGGTCCAGTCACTTCTCAGCCGGCCAGTCAGGGTGAGGTTAGGATATCTGAAGGCTGGTATGATGAAGAGTAAATGCCCTCCGCGTCCAATCGTGTGGATTAATGTTCCCTGGTCGATGGAGCAGCGGCCGGAGTGCCTCAATGTAGCTGAAGTGGATACATGGACTGACGCATTGATTCTGGGCAGCCACTTTTAGATTGACTTCCTGATGATCCAGCGTTTCGCCACTAGATGGCGGCAAAGTGCTTAAAAGACAACGCCAACCCTGTTGCCTTTGGAAGTGCTGCAGAGTGAGTAGGTTCTGTGCTGTTTAGTCGACGTGCACGTCTCGTCACATCAGATGTATGTAAATATTTAGCGACTCCACAATGTAATATAGTCACGAACTTTGTATGTGCCTATGCTTTGCAGTGTTTCAGGGCGCATATCGTCACTGATTAGGCAGGCCAGCATTAAGATGGTCTGCTAGACCTGCCACATTATCACTGGGTGTGGCCAGAGTCCATATGAAGTCATTACGCAAAGCCGTAGAGTATTTCACTTCATCAAGATTACACGTGCTTAAAATCCTTGTCTATAAATAAACAGTAGGTTCTACTTTTCATGTTACTGCCCTCACTAGGTAAGACCGTTATTGATATATATTATTATTATGAACACACGAGTCATATTTCTGTTCCTTTTTATTTACATACAATGGGTCCTTTAATTGCAGGTGACTGACAGAAACATTTATTCTCGAATCAAACTCACATTGACATTTAAGGAATGAGTAAGTATCATTTGCATTTTTTTAAAAAAAGAAAAGAAAAGAAAATCAATAAAAAGTTCTGCAACAGTCAAGTTGAACTGCTGCCTGGTGAAATGAGCACCAGAAGGTTTAAAGTTCATGGGTTTTGCTATTTATTTTTATTTATTCATTTTTTCGAGCGAGAGAGAGAGAGTTAAAAGTTCATTAACGTGACGCCAAATAGATTTAGTGATGAGACCACACACACACACACGCACATACATACTGAGCAAGACGCACTCCGTCTGGAATGAGCAAGTTACTCCCACAATATTCAACATAGGCGTGATGCACTGTATGAAACACCACATGAAGCAAACTTCACAGTACTGCTACACGTCAAACATACATGGTATTGTTTCTTTAGGTCTTTTACGTCTGGGGTGTAGTTGCCGTTTAGTGTCACCAACAAGCACCAATAAATGCACGTACTGCAACTCTTTGCCAAATGGTACAATAGCTAAAACACAATCACAACGGGGCAGAGAGCGTGCGATCCCACTGGGCTAATGTGAGAGGCGGCCCGACCTGGGCTGGGTCGCCATAACACATTGCCAAAACTGCACTCCTGTCCTGAGCACACTGCGTCCCATGTGAACCTGCCGCAGCGGGTCAATTGCTCTGGAGGGCTTTCCAGCGCTGGGCTCGCCCGCCCGCCCGCCCACCCTGCCACCCTGATATAGAGAGACAAGCGCAAGGTGTCGGCAGCTGTTGATGTGGATTTATGGGGCTGGCTGTGAGGCTGCGGCGAGTGCTTGATTGCTTGTTATCGGTGCGCTCCCTTCACTCTTAACGTGGTGCTTGTTGGTTACAGTAGTGCCATTAAACGAGGGAAGACTGATGAATGGGGAAGGATGGGACAGAGGGAGGGTATAAAGGGAGGGTAATAAAGGGTTACTACATGGAAAAACTAAATTCTTTTAACTTCCATACTGGCTGCAAATAAGTTGTTAAAACATTGAAATGTAAAGCCGTGGATAGCTGCTATGACAAACAGACTGAACTTCTGCTTTTAATATCCATATGTAAACAATATTGCGCATTTCTACTAAAACCCTCAGCAGGGAGCGGGCCCTCCTGAGTGATGGTAACGTGGGTGGGCGGGGGCGGTAGGATTGAGTTTGGGGTGCCGGGGCAGCCGAGTGGCGGGCGGGCAGGTGGAGGGAGAAGATGGCCGGCGTTTCTACTCCAGCGACTGGAGCATGAGGAGCTGCTTGAGGACCTTGGTCTGACTGGTCTCCCTGATCTCCCCCGCCAGGAACATCTCGTCCACCACCGTGTACACCTTGGGACACAGGAAGTGCGTTATCGAGGGCAGGAAATGAGAAGACGGCGGTAAAGCAGGGCTGGAGCGCCGCAGCGCGGGCACACACATGGCTTTGTTTCCTCAACCGCACGGGGTTAGGAGGGGTTGGGTTTCCTGGAAAAATGTGCTCGACAATGGCAGTCATCATGTAGCCTGTGGTCACCATTAGCCGAGCCCGCGTTTGAGTCATCCCGGGCTAAAAATAGCCACCAAGGCACTAAATATACAGGCTGAGATTGCTACACATGGAGCTATGTGTTGCTATGTGCTGTGGCGTGAATCAATCTGTGCTGACACACGACAACGTCGAGTGCGTTAAATAGACTTGACCGAGAAAAGGACAACAGCCATGACTCAAATTAAACAGGGTATTTTATAATTACGTCAAGTCATGATTTTTTTAAAGCGCAGATCAAATGGCTGAGATAGTGGCAGAATGCTGCTTCTGTGTTCCCACTGAGTTGGGAGTCAGTGAGTAACACAAAGCTTAACTGATCGGAATATTTTCTGTACCACAGTTAAAAAGAACTTGTTGAGATGAAGAATTCTGGTGCAATTTATAAACAGCAGCATTGAGCACCTGTTAAACGGGAGCTTAAAGCAGTACAAAAAAAAAAGTTAAAAAGCACATTTTATTCAAATAAAATGTCACATTACACTAAGACTTCCTTTTGCTACACGTGCACATTAAAAAAAAAAAACTAAATTTTTTTTTTCTTTTTTCTTTTAACATTCTTTTGAGTCTAATTTGACAGAACAGGAACATCAAGTGCAACAACAATCTGTCATGGTTGAAGTAATTCATGAACCTACCTTGTAGAAGTTGAACACAAGGTCCAGTTCACACACGTTGTGGAAATACTCATTCAGCACCTTAAAAGCCAAAGAGGACGCCATAAGCCATTTTTTCACTTCCAGGACTTCGGCTCAAACATTGAATTAAATTTGTAAATTTTATTTTCATTTTTTTCTTATTTGAAATGTACATATGTTTTTCTTTTCATCTATTTTTGTGTTTAGTTGTTGTCTCTGTAACTCTAATGTGGTCCAGCAGGTCTCACTGAACTTAGTCCCTTATAATGATGACATCAAAAAAACTTTATTTTTCATTATTTTTATTTTGTACTGCAGTTCAGATTCTATCAGTTCTATTTCTCACCTCTCTGTCTCTTTCAGTTCAGAGGCTAAACAATATAAAGTGGCATTAAAGATTTCTGGGCGGCACAATTAAAGTATTTTCAACACAAACAAACTGAAACTTGTTTGTCTGTCGGCAGCCAATATCAACAACATAACCAATGTTTGCTTTAATAAGGGGCTTCAAACCTGTTTTCCAAAACATCTCAAGATAAAAAGATTCATGTACGGACAAACAAAATAGATGTTAGAGTTTTGACGTCACACACCCACAATGCCTGTGGGTAAAGCATTAGTTTTAAGCCGTGTATTCTCTGAAAACCAATTTTCTGAACTGCGGTAGTACACCAAAGGAAAAGCCTATTAACATGTCATTTCACTTTTGACAAGTTGTATTCTGACTTTCATCCAGCGGAGCGCAATTTACTTTTCAATCATGAAAGTAAATTGGTTGACAAGACGTTAACATTATTAGGTCCAAATATCATCAGCACTTGTGTCATTTAGGGTGAACCTGTGGAACGGTTGTGACGAGGAATTAAAAAATGTGAACTTCACTTTGCGTATTAAAAAGAGTGTTTCAAAACAAGATGGTAAACAAATGTAAAACCCAGGAATGATGAGCCTGTTTAGGAAAATTACATAGAACCTTTTGTTTTTAATGTTTTGTTCATACATGGACTGTTTAAAAATGAGCCGCTTACATGATATGTACTTTGTTATCTGTTTGTTTGCTTATGTACAATTATGACCAAATAAACTAAACTAATGTGATTTACCTCGACAAAGTTGTGGATTCCTTCGAGGTATGCCAAGTTGTTGTCGGTCACGTCCACGCAAATACAGAAGTACAGACCGGCATAGCGTCTGTAGATGATCTTGAAGTTCCTGAACTGTGAAAACAGAAAACATTTTTTTGAAAACGCTGTCAAACCATTATGACGATTAGAGATTTACACGATTTACACTGCACGGCTGTTGATGCATCAACAGCAAAAGCTGCAAAATACAGTCACGCTACAAGACAAACTATCAATCAAGGCCGGTCAACACAAATCAGTCATCAAAAAGCTTGGCTGTTGGTTGATGCACAGGAAAGAGATTTAATGTCTTTAGCAACAGAAAACACCATATTGATTTAATTTCAAAACATATTCACCATATATATATATTATAACTTGAATCAAAAGAACAGCAGACAAAAAAAATTGCATCTCTCTACAATACCTGAAACACATCCTATGTGAAGCACTTTAGCTGATTTCATTATGTGCATGTATTCCTTGGAGTTGGACCTGTTACCCAGGTAATGTACAAGGATGTTCAGTTTCTGGTACCGTCTCATAAAACACTGACTCGTCCCTTACCTCGACAAAGTTGGTGTGTTTGGCGTCCCTGACCGTGACCACAGCGTGGACTTCCTCTATCAACTTCTGTTTCTCGTCGTCATCGAATTGCATGTACCATTTGGCCAGTCGCGTCTTGCCCGCTCGGTTCTGAATGAGGATGAAGCGGATCTAGAGAACACAGAAGAAAGAAGCAGACGCAACATTTAACAGGCGGCTATTGCCACAAGTCTTTCTGACTATATGGCGAGGCTTTGCCAACCAGCAGCCATAATTTTTTAAACACAACGCTAGGAATTTGTAATAACCTTCAAGAAATTGTAATAACGTACCCCTGGTAAACGATTATATCCAGCAACATTTCTAGGCAGCTGGGTCACTCTGACACATTAGAAAGTTAAAAGAACACCGCCGGCATTAGCATTAGCCACTATGTACGTTAAACCTTAATTGAAGCACACCCATCGATTTTGACATCCGACTGGGGAGCCGTTCACAATATTAACATTCGTACTAACCCCGGGGTTGTGTGTCTACGTTGAAACAACCTATTGCATTCACAGTGCGCCGAGATAAATAGCTTTCTAGCTAGCTACCGTTGACCACAGGCTCAATGAAGAGGTTATCTGGCGAACTCTGACATGCTAGCAAGGCTACGAAGAAACAATCGATGAAACAAAGAAATGTGACAGTTTACCATTGTGTTTGGACGAGTTAGGACCTTTGAGGCTCCACAATCAGCACACTCCTTAACAATTAGGCTACAATCTGATAGCGATACATTAGTAATTTTCTTCGATGGTTCGTCCGCTATCTTCCTCAATCTGACAGGAAGCGTAAATTTCGCCTACCCCGGTTGCATTCTGGGCAATGTAGTTTTTGCTGTGGCATTTTGAACACGAAGCTTGGCTCTAGTTACTACAAAGACCAGCGTTCTTTTACGACGTGTCGTGATGAGTCGTGCTTTTGGTCACATGAGAGCGAAAAGGCGTCAGCGCACTGATTTTCCTGTTAGTAAAACAACCACACTATTTTTTTTTTTTAAAAAAATTATTATTATTATTATTATTATTATTATTTTTAACTCAATGTGAATATGATTACGAAATGAGATATTAGACCTTCTCAAATTCCCGACCATTGCCTTTGTTTGTTGTAGCTTTAATTACTGGGTGTCGTGTAAACAATTTAGTTTTTCTTTTTTTTAAGCAAGTAATTTAATACGATATAGTTCTTTATACCTGTTCCTTACTTTGAATCCTAACTAAAGGGAATAAACCACAAGAGTTTCTATGCATCCACGCACCCAAAAGATTGATAACATGGCTATTGATGTGTGTGGGTCATGTTGTTTTTCTGTGCCGAGTCAAGACTCTTTAGGAGTAGAGTTGATAAACTGCTCTGGTAGGGCAGCTGATTCACCACAGAACATTGTCCAGACAGTTTAGACAGCTTGCCTTTCAGAGCGTTCACTGAATCTGGGGAGCCGGAGGGGGATGGGGGATCTGCGATTGTCAGGGATTGCACAACTGTGAGTGGAGGAATGTGCTCACCCCCGGGACCCAGAAATATTTCAGCTGCAAATAAGTGTTGAGGTAGAAGGAAGAAAAGAAAACCAAATGAAACGAAACTGTGGTTCTCTTTTCCATGTAACGCTTACAGCTGTGTTTTTGAGTCTGTCTGTCTTATGAACTGTGTCCAGGATAAGCATGACAAAAGTGGATGTGTCATGATATATGAGTTAAAATAACAATGTTTTCAGAAGAGGCCCAGCCTACGAGTGGAGAGAGTGGTGTGCATAGTGGTGTACATAAGCATACAGAAACCTTGACCCCTAATCATCTGTCTCGGTGCGACTGGGGTTATGTAAATATTGCAAAGAACACAGTGACAAAAGTGATTGGATAGAAGCCTGTGGACTTTTTCAAATGGAGAACTTTGCACCTTGAACCGAGCGACGTGGTTTCCCCCCTCGGTCGATCAAAATTCAAGAGCTGTCAGCACACATTTTACAACTTGTGTGCGCGGTGATATTTTTTTATGATGGTTGTTTCATTTTCACATTTGTGACTTGAGTGCCACCTGACACATTTGTATTGTCTCTTTTGTGTCAGCTACCAGATTTTCACGTCCACATTTGAAAGTTTAATACTGTTAATGTACAGGAAGTATTTGCAGGAGAATGCAGGATTTTCAATTTGCATGCATGACACCATGAACATCTGCTCGTACAAATGTTTTCTTGTTCAGCATTGCCGACATTTCATTGAATCATAACATGGATGTTGGCGTATTGTCTTCTCCAGTATGACTAAAGGCATGAAATCTACTTTAGGGCCCAACAAATTCGTATCAGACTCTGTAGTAATAAAAGCTCTCACATCCTCACAGTAACTCTCTTAAACAGAGCATAGCCCAAGGACAATTCTTTGCGATAATTGATTTTCTATAGAGAGCTGTTGAATATTTCACTGTTCACTGTGAGTAAGTCTTTAAAAAGCAGACCTCTAGTGGATGTACAATAAATCTATTGCCAGCCACGAGCATAAAGCTACTGAGTGACACAATCTATTACATGATGACAAATGTTTTTATGAAAAGTTTGTATTTGCACCCTCTCTGAGTAACTCAATATTGTAATTATTTTGCGATTGGCTTTTGTTTGGCTCAGAAATATCTATGAACAGAAGTTTTCCCTTGCAATTTTTTCTTGCCATCAGTCTGAGTAAAAATAACTTAAAAAATACATCTTCTACAGTTTGAGCAAGTAAAAACTAAGCATTGTGGATTAATAGAATCTTACATCGTGACAGAGACTGGTATTCGAATATTATCGTGTGCAGTATTTACCCGTTTGTTAAAAGCACTGCAAATCTCCCTGACAGTAAGGTCTGGTAATTAATATTTTAATAATGATGTGACATCTTGATATTAAGAAACAATAAGATACAACAAATGCAATATTTAAATGGGCGTATATTTTTATTGTGAAAAGACCCATAGCATACAAAATATATTATTATTATTATCATCAATGTTTTCTCACCAAAATTCCTCAGAATGTTTTGCATGGTTCACTTTTCAGGAAAATAAATGTTCTAAAACACACGGTGTAGGAAATCTACACTTTCTTGATGTCACAAAGGTCAGCGATACCTGCGCGATATATCTCAGAGATTAGTTTACAACACCCCAGCTATAGTTTTTCGCTCCATTCGCCGAGACCACCATGTGGCTGCCTTGTTCTTGTCCCCTCTCAAATGTGAAAGGTAATACACAGCCTCAGTTTTACAGTAAACCAAAGAATGCAATTTTTTTGCGATAGGTCATTGTGTGGACTGTGGCACTGTAGTCTGGGATAAAAAAAAAAGAAAGAAAAAATAGATTTGAATTGAAAATGTGTATAACATGGCATATTTAAAATCACTTTCAATATATACCACTATATATGTATGAATGTATGCATAAAAATGCTCGACTTGACTCACAGTTCCATGTCCACTAACACAGTGTGCTGCTGTAATTGTGTCCCTGAACCGCTGGGCGAGACTCTCCCTCTCCCTCCCTCCCTCTCGCTCTCTGCCTGCATGTCTGTGTGTGTGTGTGTGTGTGTGTGTGTGTGTGTGTGTGTGTGTGTGTGTGTGTGTGTGTGTGTGTCTCTCTCTCTCTCTCTCTCAATAGGAGGGGAGATGCTGGATTCGGGAGAAGGGTCCGCCATTATTGGGAAGCTGAAAGAAAAAAAGAAAACCACGCGCGCGCGCGCAAACACACACACACACACACACACACACACACACACACACACACACACACACACACACACACACACACTCACCGTCACACATTTCGCCTGCGCGAGCCGAGGGGCTTGAACATTAGGAAGGGAAAACACTGCGGTCGACCGACGAGCTTTTGTTCTGAAGAACCGGCGCGCTGACGGTTAACAGACGCTTCCGCTTGTCCTCGCGTTAGCGACGAGCTGCTTTATTTTTCTCTCTCTCCCTCTTTTTGACACAACAAAGGAAATAATATTTGGTCAAAACAACGTGGTGGCTCCACCAGCCCCGGGGAGGAAAGGGAAAAACACACACACACACACACACACACACACACACACACACACACACACACACACACACACACACACACACACACACACACTGAAACAGCGCTCTTCTCCGACGCCTCCCCCTTTCTTTCCCTTTTTTACAGCCGCGGCGACACGGAGCGGAGTTCGGACCGCATTTCCTCCGTTCATTACTCGGCGAGAATTGAGTTGTTTTCCCTGTTTTTTTTCTCCCCCTCCTCCTCCTCCTCCTCCCCCCTCTCTTCGGAAGAAGGAGAGGCGAGATACGCATCTTCCATGTGTGAAAACTTCAGACTTGTGGAAAATGGGCGCATGGTGCTGGGAGCTGCTGCTGCTGCTGCACTGCTAGCCTGTCAACTCGGAGCGACGAGAGAATAATCACAAAATAATCGATGCGAGTGCTCGCAGGAAAGTGTGGGGCTTTTATTTTTTTGGGTCGTCTTTCCAACAAGTCTTTCACCCCGGCGGAGAGGAAGCAGCGGAGCAGAGCCGACCGACCGAGGAGGAATGCTATGGTATGTAAGACCGCACCGGATAATCTTCTTCTTCTCCTCGAGTTTTTTTTTTGTTACGCCAAATAATGTACGCGAAAGGACAAGCAGATCTGGGCTGCTGGATGACGCAGGAAGGGACAGTTATGAAGGCGTTTGGTTTCCCTGACGGCGCGTTTGGTAGAGCTGGGAACAACAAAAAAACTGGGAGTCAACCCCAGTTCCCCCACCATCACCAGTACAACTACCACCACCACCCCTGAGGGCTGGTGTGACCCCCCCCTTTTTTTTTATTTTTTATTTTTTTATTAATATAAATATAATCATTATGATAAATTTTTTCCTATTAAGCCTTCATGGTTGTGGTAATGATTATTCTCGCAGCGACGCGTGGGCATGTTAAAAAACAGAAACATGTCATAATGTAACATGAGGTCATAGTTGTCAGGAGCATGGGAATGGGAAGTTTGCAGAGGAGAAAGGAGGGATCGTTAAAAAAAAATGTCTGAAAATGTCTCGCTGCACTTGGAATGTCAGTCAGGCCTCCACTTGTGCCTCGCATTCAAGGATTGAGATTGGGAGAGATTGGGATTATGATGTCAAGGGTCGTCACGGTCTAGCTTGATGTTTGGTGGATGTTATGTCTGCGTGGGTAATCCCTCTGTGAAATCTGTGATGTCACATATATATATATATATATATTTTTTTTTTAATCTAGCCCATCCTGCCTCTCGTCATCCGGGTTACGAGAAACCCAAGCCAACCACTAATTATTTTCTATTTCGTTATTAATTGCCTCACTAACTTTGGGAGACATCAAAGCTGCATGAACGGGGCTCCCTGGTGACACTCTTAGCTAATGTGTGCACACCCTGCGGGGAGGTAACTCTGCTCGGCTCCCTTACAGGATGTACAGCGAAGGTCTTGGCTGCTGTTTTTTTTTCTTTTCTTCCTTTTCCCTCCGACAAATGAACCACTGAGGTAGGGATGTCTCACTCCTGAGTGCTGTATTTGCCGGCCCGTGTTTCCTTTTTATGGCGCAGATAGGCTGATACAAGTGACCTGATACCAACTAGTCACTGGTAAATCAAGGCGTAATCACGCCTGCCACTGCAAAGTGGTCATTGCCCTGCCAGCCACTCCCTTTTCTTTCTCCCAAGAGTCCCTCCAGTAAACTTGAGGACTTTGTTTATTTAAAAAAAAAAAAAAAAAAAGACCAGACCCCGCTTTGTGGACTTTACTTTTAGGGCATAAAGGTCAAATTTACCATGAAAGACGGAAGACCATGAAGAGTGGAAGAAAAAAAAAAAGAAGCAAAGTGATGATTCACTTTCATCACATATAATACTGACCAAAGGCATGACCACAAATAGGGGACTTTTTTGACTTGGCAAACAAAACAGGAACTTGGCTATCTTATCATGAACACAGTGTGCTGTCGCAGGTTGTTTGTCCGTTTCAGGTGATTCATAACCCCAAGTTTCCCACCAGCGTCTGCTAAGTTTTTGATGAGCTGCGAGGCGACTCGAACACGCGCTTACCTCGGTACGAGACGCCCTGCGTGCGCCCAGGTAAGCGCATTAGCCGCTGTCAGCACTTCTGTTCCACCGCTTGATCAGACCCTTTGCAGTGTAGTCACACCTCTCCAGGAAGCTCCTTCTTCCCCCTAATAGCTGTGCCATTTGGCCGGGCAGCAGGCTGGCTAGCGTCGCACCCTTTCGTCCCCGCGTGTCTGCCTCCGGGCAGTCGATCGCGTTGCGAGTCCCCGGGCCGGAACATGTTTCCCGGGATTAGACGAGAGAGTGGGCTTTTGTTTGTCGGGATGTAGGCCAGAAATGCAGATTCATCCTTTGTCGAGGTCAGCGAGGGAGAGGGAGTCGGTCCTCTTGTTACATGAACAGATAAGCAGCCTCTTGACATACATACTTCTTCTCCCTGTATCGAGCCTAACACTGATAGTCCCCACTTGACTTTTTGGTAATCAAATGAGAAAGGTAATTGGAATGTACTTGAGGCCTTTAGTTTGAAACGTCGCGGTCAGGCTTTTTAAGTTAAGGGGGCAATGTGCTTCCAGCGTATAATAGCGCTATACCCCCCCCCCCCATCCCAAAAAAATAAAAAAATTGCCATTTGCACAAACCTGCGTGTGATGAAATGGAACGGTGGACCCTCATATTCCTTTCACACAACTGAAACGCCCGGCATGGGGAATATATATATATGTATATTTTGAAAATGAGCCACTTGCCAGATCTCGTCCTCTTTCTTGTCGTACAGGAGAGGCCCGCCTGTGAGCCACTGTAAGTCTGCGTTTGATGGAGAAAGGAGCTAATTATAGCGGGCAGCTTTGGAGTTTGGTGGACCAGATTACAGTCACTCTCCGCTCAATGGCTGCCTTGTTCTAGTGGCCGATTATTAGGCAGGGAGAAGTGCATTCTGGGATGATTGTATCTGAATTTCCATTAGAAAGTGTGCCTGCCTCAGTTGAACTGAGGGTCTCTTCTCCCCCTCGCCCCCCCATGTCAGCTCCCTTGCTCATTACTGATTTTGCAGATGGGGTTTGCTCCATCTAAAGGCCTCCTGTGCTATGCCCCTATTCTGTTTCGGAGCCAGTCTCACTACATATCTTGAATAGGCGGGTTATGTATGAGCCAACCTATCAGGGTGGCGGCATTTAGCTCTTGTTCGATGCCTGCGGCCTGAAAATAAATAAAAAATGAATATGTCTACATTATTTCAGTGCATTTTTATGACATATGTTCACCCAGGACCCCCAAATATTATTTTTCACGTAATCAATCAGTTGTAAAGATTGCCTTTGCTCTGTATCCCAGGTCTGTGTTATTATGGTATTGCTTTTCCAATACTAATGCATTATTAATGCACAGTGCTGTTGGAAAGCAAGGCTTTAGTTATGATTAATGGCTTAAACGGCGGTGACGCAGAGATGGTTTTTGCCTATTTCTGGGTGAGCGAGAGGGTGAGACAGTTGGGAAGACCAGTGGCCATGGAGACAAAGGAGCAGGATGTAAGCCACAGAGGAATGGTGACCTCTGGTAGTGAGCGCCGCTGCTTTGCTATTTCAGATACAATTACACAACCCAGGGACAAGGGTCAGGGCACTATGGTAATTTAAAAGAGCTGCAGAGAGAGAACAACGTGGGTATGGAGGGCGGCAAACTACGCTGAAAGCAAAACGGAGGCTGCAAAAAAAAAAAAAAAAAAAAATGGCAGTCTGAAAAGTAAGGCACAAACAAATGGCAGCCAGGTTTTTCTTTTTCTTTTTTGCTCTAGGCTGTGTTCCTGGTATGTGCCCTTTCAGCTTTGTGCTCAGGGATCAACCAATCAATGACAGCCAGAAGTAACCCTGCCGCTTGGCTATTGGCCACTGTTAAATTCCATGACTCAGCACATCCACAGATAAGATGTTATGATTGAGTCACACAGCCTATGAAATGAGGCCAGTGCCTGTTGTCCAGTAGGTTGGACCGCCGGCGCCGTTGCGCTCGCACATGAAAAGTTTCGATTCAGTAGAAAATGGTGGAAGCTGCGAGCCAAAGTTCGCCAAAAGATAAGGTTATTATTTTATGGGTGGCCAGTGCTCTCACAAGTTTATTGTTGTACATTCCACGTTGTTGTTCAATGTTCTCCAAGGGCCGATGGCTTTGCAGTGAGTCAGTATTTGCAGACTGTACTCGGGATTTAAAAAGGCTAATCACGCCAGAATCTCTTAGCCTCAAAACAAAGACAAACAGCCCTGAAATCCACCCACGCAGAAATTAAAGGATGACTGTAAATATCTCAGCACATTTCCCACACCGGCGTGACATCTCGTTTTGTCTTAACCTGTCAGCGTGACCTAATTTCCCAGTCTTTGGCGTCGAAAACTGGGGGGAAGCCGGGGCAGTTTTGTTTCACTTTTTCTCTGGAGATTTTTTTATCCACTGAGCCCACCTTCGTCACACATGGGTGTGTGTCTCTGCTGAGGTGGAAATGATCGATGGATCAAGAGTGAGGCAGAGGTGAACTTTTTGTGTTTGAATAAAGGTAGGAATCGCAGCCGAATCCGATGGCGTCGCCAATTTGATGTGGGAAAAGAAAACAGTCTGCGGGATTGGAAACATTCCCTTTAGAAATGACCCTTTTCCCATATTAATTCAGCTTTTTGTGGAAGAGCTGTCAGACAGTATCAGAAGCCATTTAGCCCTAAAATAGGGGCTTATTATCTAGATCGTCTGGTCTGAAAAGGCTTCGGGCCCACAGCCACGCAACCTTTAATGTGTGCACGGCCAACAATGATTTTTGATACCTCGGGTTAGCTGCAGGTATTATTTCTGGCACGAGTTGACCTGAGTGTCTTTTTTAATATGTCTAGAGATTGCTGTGTAATGCGACTAGATCAGAACCTAAAGTTTGTGTGTGTGTGTGTGTGAGGGGGGAGTGCAGTGAAATATGATGGTCTGAAGAAGATTTTTTACTGTATTATGGATTTTTCTCCCGTGGTTGAATATGTTGACTCCTCCTATATTGGCTTCAATGAATTAATCATCTTGATATTGAAATGTTAAATCTGTTTTTATATTCTATCGTGAAAGATGAGCTTTGAGAAAAAAAGTCCAACCGCTTCATTGCATAAAATTTCTCCCTATTTCCTTTACATCATTGTCCAAAACAAGGACGGCTGAGTGATTGGACTCATCCTTTAATATTAGTCCAGCAGTGCTGTGGCTGTGATCTGGTGGGCACAGGACCGCCATCTCCTCCAGGTGATGAATATCTGTTCCTTCGACCACATCCACAGCGGAAAAGATGCTGAAAAGTCACTTGTTGAAACGTGTTCATTCAATCCAAATCAGTTGTCAGCCAGTATGGTCCCTTATACCACTCAAGAGCAATAGAGAGCATTCTCTGCGTCCTCCTCAGGTATGGCACCATTGTCGGCTCACCTGATGGTTTTATTGCTGTTTCAGTCGTCCGCCCACAACACAACACAACACAACACAACACAACACAACACAACACAACACAACACAACAGGCCAGTCTATCCAAAACCCTAACAAGTGCAGGGAGAGACGGATGCAGGTTTTGTGTTCTGCGTATCATCGGATGTTTCCTCCCGTTTGCGTCCGGAGGAACGAGCGAACGGGAAACCTTGTGGAGGAATTGAATTGACACTTTCCGTAACAGCAGCTCGAGTGCAACTAAAAACTGTCAGGGCTCCGGGTGTTTTTTCTGCAGGGGCGGCTGGGTTCGCTCGCGAGCTGCCGCTGTCAGGTGTAATATTACTTACTAAAATAACCTCCGGACTTCTCTCCCCTCTCCGAGTGCTTTGTAAACACTGTAATTGAAATTAATCGGCCGTGTGACTAAACGTTGTCCGCCTTATTACTTGGCCCCCTCGAAGATTAGCCACGCTGTTACCGGGGCGAACGGCCGCCCGCTTCACAGCAGACCGCCGCGTGCAACAGCGGCAATCCGTCAGGTGTTTTCCTCGTTTTTTGAGTTGCTCTCAGAAGAAACGGAAAATATAGAGGTTAGCATAACCGGCAATCAGGATTCGCAGGCAGTTTGCAATGACATACTGAGACTTGGAAAAAAAAGCAGAGCTACCTAGCTTTGTCAACCAATGGAAGGAAAGAAGGAAATATTCATTTATTGAATGTATTTACGTGCTGATGACTAATGATGCATCGACGCAACGTGCTCTGGTTTGCTGAAAGTGAAATTACTTCATGAAAACTACGCCTAAGCTTCAGTCTATGCCTTTTTTGGGGTTTTGGTAGGAAAAAAAACTGTTTTGATCATGGACTGAGAATGACTGAAAAAACAGTGGGTGGTGAACTGCCTGTCACAGTCGATAATCTGCATTGACACATATGTATGAGTATCTCATCATTAAGGAAAAATGTGTTTTAACCTCAGTTCCCGTGAGTCCTACTTTTCATAATAATCTTCTCCTGCCCAGTGTCGGGACGAGTCTATTAGAGGTGCCCTGATACACCTTCAGCAGCCGTCCAGAGAGGAGACGCGTGTATTAACATACCGTGATCAGAGTTGGCAGGTTTAATCACAAACCGACGAGCGTCGGTCGAGGAGAGACGGTGAAGGAAGTCGAGAGAAGGAAGGAGGGAGGAAGGAAAGAGGGCCAACAGAGCCAGAACACATCCTCTTTTGCTCCCCAAACTTCTCATTTTAGCCAAGTGCGTGCACTCTGCTTTACATCTCTTATTTGTGTTTGTACATTATATCTTTTTTTCTCATTTTGTCGCGCCTCCTGACCATGGCGCACTGTTACCCTGAGCTGCGGTTAAGGACGCAGGAAGGACGCCGTGTTGTCACTAGATGTTTGTTTCAGAGAGCACTCCAGGGCCGTGGGGACGGCCCTGTGGTGCTCTTTGCCATCTCTGCAGCGATCGAGCGAGCCCCGTCTCGTTCCTACACTCATAAACGCACCAGATTTTGTCAGGGAAGTTTGTTTTACCTTTTTTTTTTTTTTTTAACACGTTGGTAATTAGGTATTCCAATGTTTGAGCTGCCTTCGGGCATCTGAACATTTGTGAGTGATTACTACGCTGCTCATGTTGAATATTTATTCTTGATGAATGCAACTTTGGAAAGTTGGATCTTTCGATCACGGGGACGCCTAATATGGGCAGGTTGGAAGAGGAGGCTTTGAAAACAGGAGGATGATAAAGAAACTGTGGCACATAGAGGACCAGGTCTTGCTGGTGTCTGCTGTTTGGGGGGTTTCCAAGTTTGAGCATTGTCCAACATAGACCAGATTAGCTATTTTAGCCCAAGTGTTGTCAAGCTAGTGTTGTCGGTGGAGTTTTGGATCGTGTCGCGATCATGGTAACTGGTGACTCCCTGGCGCTAAAGGTTTGTTGTAACAACAGATGTTCAACAAATTATGGAGCAAATGACGTCTGCCTGTATGTTTCTTTGTGATGTTGATGTTGTTTTGTATTGCAAATGACGTTTCAGAGTAATAATAAAAGAAATGGATCATAAAACTCGGTCTGCATTCCAGAAGTTGACCTTATACTTATTGTAAAGTTGTTCTGAACTTGTAGGAAAACTTTATTTTTTCCTACGTTGACCTCAAGAAACATTTACAGCGGAATATTATTAATTTTGAACCAACTTCCTGGAGGAGTCCATCACTCAGTCTGTAAAGAAACAGGGTGAAAGGCCCACTTCAGCAATAAATAAATTACACATTATGATTTCACCATCCCTCCCTGCTGCTTTATGCGTCCGTGGTGGTTAATTTATGATGGAATGCTATGAAAGTTATTCACAGATTTGAAATGCTTACCACAGGGGGGGTTGGCAGGATGGAAGACATGTGTTTCAGAGTAGAACCCAAAGAAGTATACAAGGGTAATGGACCTTAAAGATGGTTCAATAAAAACTAAAGAAAGAAAGTAAACACAGCTCCACACTGCGACTAGCAGTGTCCGACCACTACTCACCCTCACGGCCGCAGCCGCCAGAGCCGATTGCGGCCGTTGTGCAGCCGCGTGGCAGTTGACATCATGCACAGTTTGAGGTGCGGCAGATCAGGTGGCTCCTGGTAACCATTAGTCATCGCGCAACGCCAGCCGCCTCGGACGCCTGCTTGTCCCGCTTCTTGCCTTCCCGGCCTCGTCCCGGCTTCCTCCAGGAGCCGCCTCGCTTTAGGGCTCAAAACGTATGTCGCCCGGCGGCTGATGAGTAAGCGTTGCTCAGCGCGCAGATGGCCGGGGCCCTTGCGTTATCGATCGCAGCGCCACCGCCTGTCACACGGCCACCACTTAGCTAATGATGTCCGTGTTATTGTCTCACGGTCGGGGCTGGGGTGTGTGTGTGTGTGTGTGTGTGTGGGGGGGGGGGGACAGAGAGGGGGATGAACACGGGAAACACAAAGCGGCGAAAAGAAAGACGGATCTGTCGGCGGACACGCCTAAAGCGGCCTCACTCGGTCAATACGGTGTTTTTGCTATCGTGGAATGATAGAAGAAAAAAAAAAAAACACTTTTTTTTTTCCCCCTACATGTGTTCCCTCGCTGTCTGTGTTCTGTCATAATGGGAGTGTCCATCTGCCGGAGAGAAAGCAGGCCATGATTCTTGACAGTCTGCCAGTCCTGCGCTGGCCTGGTTGGACGGTGTTACACTGGCTGTTATTGTTGTCCCGTGCACTAAACAAACAGGCGCAGCCATGGATCACCTGTTTCTGCTTGTATACCGGAGCGGCCTCCCGTTCTGTAAAGATATACATTAGATCCATGCAAATATATACACACACACACACACTAACACACAGACTTGGGCCATTTTAGATGATTGTAAATAGATTTAGCTCCGAGCGGGGGTCTAATGGAAGTGACATGGGTCATTTATCTTCTCAGTCAAATAATTTCCCAGGATGCAGCAGGGGCCCCAAGGTCCATAGCTCTTAAGTCAGAGTTCATTTCCTGTTGCAGCGCGCGACTCCTGAGGATCCACCATTTTGTAACATTCCTGATGAGGACGGGAGAAATGTGTCTCAATTTGCGCTGGCCACGGGTCATTTTCTTTAACCTTTCATTTACTGTTTTTTTTTCTCTCCATACTTTGCATTTTTCTTTCAGAGCTCCGAACGGAGAAAGTTGCGGGAAATTAAAAAAATAAATAAAATCAAAAAAGTTAGTGTATGCGGCCCTCTGAAGTGTGAAATCATGGGCATTGACTTTATGCTAATGTTTTTATTTCTCGCAACGCATCTCATACATCATTGTCGGGTGCAAATAGCCCGCGCTGTGGTGAGCCTGAATGCCGACTCCCATGTATGTAATGAGTTGAGAAGATAAAAGTGAGGGAGACAGGGGTGAAGAATGTAAACATTTCACCAAGCCGTTTTTTTTTGTTTTTGTTTTTTTGGTTTGGGTCTCGCGAGCGAGAGAGAGAGAGAGAGGGAGAGAGAGAGAGAGAGAAGACCGCCTCACCACATCACGGCTCCTATTAGTCACACTCGTCGGAGAGAACAGAATGCAGACCTTTTTTGCCCAATGAGGGAAAAGGTCGGTGGGAATGCAGTTAGTCAGGTCAGGACGAGCCCGGCCTGTTGTGGCCCAAATCCACGTGACAGCCAGCCAGAGAGAGGCGAGGTGCACGGAGGTAAACCAGGACTGGACGCGATTGTCAAAACCCGGGTAGATCATTTATGTCTGCGCTTGCTCGCGCGTCGTCCTGGATGACTTATTTGAAGTTAATTTTTATTTCAGCTTAAGTTTCGCTACAATGGCGAGAAACAACCTCTCTTGCCATTGTGAAACCTGAATCTCTTTATGATTCGTACAGTGTTTTGCTCTTTACACTCGGGAGTTGCATCCACACTTCCTCCAACAGAAATTGATAGAATAGAAATAGAAAAATGCTTTAGATCCATTTGAGATGATCTGTTCTTTTTGAAAGATCCACAGTGTGGGTTTAGATTTAGTTGCATCTAATTGTAAGTAAGAAAATTGTAAACTATGTTAATCCCAGTTTTCACACCTCACCTCACATCACTTCCTTTTAGCAGCAGCGTTGTCAAAATAAATTCCTGGAAAACCCCAATAAAATATAGCAATTATTATTATCGAATGGATTATTTTAGGTTTTACTTACTTTAAAAATATGTATATTTTTTCTTCCGATTCATGCCAATAGATCCCTATAAAAACATGCAAAACAACAGTACATAAAATCTGTATACAAGTTTGTTTTTGTTTTGTTTTCTCTGCCAGTATCGCAAACAAATCTGAACGACTGAAGGAAGTTTTGTATAGACTGTGGTAAATACATGCAATGGAACCTTCTTTGTTGAAGATCCCAGATGATGTTTGGCCATTGAGAAAACGTTGACTCGCTTAATAATTACACGACCTGTAGATGTATGATCTCCTCAGGCAGCCTTGGGTCTGCAGTGAGTTTGCTTGAGCTGAGCTAGGACGTCTAAGTGGATAAGAGAAATCAATTGCGGCGTGTCTGTCGAAGTGGCGTCTTAATAGCGAAGCCTTGTCTATGGACTGACTGCATCCGCTCTCAGACCTGACAGGACGACAAAGGAGTGACGGCGTCTTACGTTCGCCACGCAAACGATGAGTCACAGGATGAACGTGAATCGTCATGTTTTGTTGTCAGCATAGCCAACGCGGTGTGACCGAGATAATGCATTAAAACTTTCACACGTGCTATTGTGCGTTTGCTAATTCCATTAAATTGGTTAAATATTCAAAAATGTTTGGGGAGCTAAGCTAATTGGTGAAAACCATGAATTTCACAAAACCACAAATATCAATGTTCTCCGATATGACACTGTAGTGTTGATCAGTTTGGTGGTTTTGCAAAGCACTTGCGTCCAGTATTTAATCTTTTAAAACAGCAATATAATCTAAAGCGAATTGACAAGAAAGTGGAAGCGTGTTTACGCCTCGTTCAATCTGTGAAGCTGACCTGAGGCGAAGCCAAGTTGCAGGGCTTGTCAGTTTGCACTGCTTTCGCAAGTTTCTGCCAACTGTGAAGCGAAAAAAACCAAACAAACAAACAAAAAAAAAATCAACAATGTGCCGTTGCCGTTAATGCGTTTTGCGTTATTTCAGCCAACTTGTGTGTACGTGGTGGAAAGTTGTGGACATTCAGTACAAACTGAATTGCAAAGTGAGGGCACAGCAAGGTTACAAAACAGAACTATGCCCGTATTACTGTTTAGGTGTTGCCGCAAACATGTCGTATCGTTTGAGTCATGCCGGTTTGATTGCAGTACTCCTCTTGTTTGTGTACTTCTTGGCTAGGGAGAGAAAAAAAGAAGAGCCAAACAGGTCTGTGAGACTAGTTCAACCTGCCCTTGAACCGCAGCTCAAGGAGTCGCACATTAGCAAATCTCACCCAACAACAAGCAACATCTTTTTTTTATATTTTGTTTTTCCCAGATCTCTGCGATAAACCCATTCGTCACACAAATTCACAACCGCAGCGTGTCAGGTTTTTCCTTGTAAAGTATGTGTGGAGGTGTTTTTTTCGACTGGCTTCAGTCGTTTTGTGCCGTTTGGCCTTCGGGTGAGTCGAGGCAACTCGCTCGGTTACAATGCGAGAGTCTCTCACGCAGCGTTTCCAACACAAAGCAGAAAGAGCGGATTTTTTGGGCCTTGCCCTTTTTTCCTCTTGCGCTCTCCGCCGCCCTCTCCGGAGGTCAGAGGTGACGGGAGGCACGGCTGGGTGGTGACCCCTTGAGGAACTGGGCTCGTGAGTGTTTGGCCAAAGAGGATGCAGGAAGCCGCCAAAGGGACGCAGATGTCTTTTTGCGCCGTTGTTTTTAGTTTTTTTTTTGTTGAGTTTCTTCCGTCTCGCCCTTTCGGTTCGGATCGGCGCAATAATTCAAAGATTTGTGTGTCAGTCTTCCAACACGGGGGATGTTGAAGCGCGCGCTCGGCCGCTGACGTGTTTTCCGAGGTCCAGTAACGTCCTGCGTCGTGCTCGCAGAAGTTGTGAAAGCGAGCTGGGCGGCGCTCCCGCGTGGCAAACAGCTCCCACTGCTTGCACAGCTGGGGCCGCACTCTGCGGCGAGCGGAGGGACGGAGAAAAGAGAGAAGGCGGAGAGCAAATTGAACTGGAGGCGACCTTCTGGGGGGGCAGGATGGAAAGTGAGGATGGAACAATAACGCAACAATGGTTCTTAATCCCAGTGTCTGAGTTCCTGTGAGCCTGGGTGTTATCTGTCAAATCCAAAAGGTGTACTAGGACAACTCTTACTTTTACACATATCAACTTCTCATCCAGGATGCTGGCGAAGCAGCCTCGCACAGTGAAAAGCTCTTAGAAAAAAAAAATCGTAGTTGGTTTTTCGCAGCCTAGCTTTGCTAAAATTAGCATTTTGCTAAAGCTGATGCTGGGTCGAACCTCTCACACGGTTTGAAAGGGGACAGAAACCTCAGCAGCCATTAAGAACCACCCGGCTGCCACTGAACCGGAAGGAGGTACCGGCGCCCTTTGTGACGTTACTCTTGGCCGACTGTTTTTGGAAGCGCTTCCTTCCGAGAAGTGAAGCCAGCAGAAATAAAGAGGGAGGTGACTTCGAGAATATTAGTGAAGTGGATTTATCACCAGGTGTGGTGTTATTTTTGCGAAGTGGCGAACGTAACAACAGCAGCTCCAATCCCGGCTCCTCCTCTCCCTCCTCCCACCGTGCTTGCATATGTGGCCTCCCAAAACCCCACTGACGAGGAGACAGGAAATTTGCCTCCTCCTCCGTTTCCATCCTCCCTTCATCCTCTGCCCTGCGCCCGGCTGGCCGCTGCTGATTGGCTGGGGGTGGAGTCGGGGGAGGTGGTGGTGGTGGGGGGGGGGGGGGGGGGTGAGGTAGGAGGAGAAGAGAGGGATGGAGGTTTTGTCTTGTAATCTGCGGGCAGATCGCCACTGATGGCCGTTTGTAGAATGGCTTTAGTAAATGACTGTTCCAGCGAAGGGCCAAATCCCTGCTCTCAGATAGCGGCTCTTCATCTCTCCCTCCGCTTCCAAGTCCGTCTCTCTCCCTCTCTCCCTCCCTGCCTCTCTCTCTTCACTGCATCAGTCGGGCTTTGGCTTTATCTCTTTGTTGCTACCCCGCTCGCTCTCCACCTTGGCTCGTCCCCCCCCAACCCCCCGTTTTCTTCCTCCAGCCTTTGTTGTGTTTTCCCCCAAAAAACAAGGAGGAAGAAAACTTTGAATTCATCATGCTGTCTTGTGTTGGGTTTTTTTTTTTCTCCACCTCACTCTGTCCCTAGGGGCCTCGCACCTGGAGTCGGAGGAAAAACAACAACACAACAGTAAAAAAAAAAGAGAAGAAGAAGAAAAAAAAAAAGAAAAAGTCAAACTCGGTGCACTTCTTGCCCCTGGGCTGCTGATCTGATCACGCTGGAGCCGGGCCCTCACAACCGCTTTCTCTGTAACCTGCTGTGTTTGTGCATGTCAACAAGAAGGACCGGTTCCGAGCCCAGCCATATTGGAGAAACCGCACACACAGATTATACCGCCCCCCTCCTCCCCCGACCTGAGCTACCTGAGAGATGGTGTTTTCCGGATTAGGGCTGGATGGAGCCGCGGCAGGAATAAAGGAGATTAGGGACAGAGATGCTTTACAGGAGACTGAGAGGAGTGTTTTTTTTTTTTTTTTTTTCAGACCGACCTGCCCCTGTGCGAGTGTGTCTCTGTGTGTGTCCTCGCCTGAGGCACGTGGAATACTTTCAACCCCCCCCCCTCCGAACTCTCCTTCCAACACATCGTCGGCCAAAGCTGTCGCAATGCCGCTCGTCACCGTCGCGATGCCGCCTCCCGCTAATTACCAACAGCCGCTGTGTCGGAGAGGCGTCGCACACGCGCGCTCACCCCACCAAGAGCGTGTTTTATTTCCGCCGCGAGGCGCCTCGCCAAACAGGTGGAACGGAGGCCGAGCAGCAGCAGAAATACCCGTTTGACCGAGGCCGTTGTTGTCGCTGCCACTGTTTTATTGCAGCTTTCCTCGCGTGATTTCTGTTTTTGCCGTTTTGTTGAAACGCTTGTTAACGTTTCGTCTATTCGGTTTAACGGCTCAGGTCACGGTTTCGACGCTCACCACTCGTGTCTCGGCGTCAAACAAAAGGTGAGACGAGTAGCGGTATAATGTGAAATGTGTCGCGTTCTTTTCATCAAGGAGCGGAGCGGCACGGTTGAATAATTTGTTCTTCCCGCTGTTTTCCTGATTGCGAATCACCTCCAAATTTCAATTTCCCAACGTTCTGGAAAGCCGGGAGACTGATGCAAATGGATCACTTTGCAACAAGAGAGTGAATAAATTGGAAAGTGACTTGGTGGCATTCAAGTTTGTTTTTCTAAACTTTTGCTTAAAAGAAAATTGATTTTTTTTTTTTTTTTTTGAGGGTGGGGGTGTTTTGTTTGAGGTGGTTTTAAAAGTTGCCTTCTCAAACCCATTTGGACTGTTGAGCAGCTATTTAATTAAAGCAGTTGGACAGTTTAATTGTACTTAAATTCCAGGCTTATCATTTTCCTTTCCCGCATCATCTGTTATTGACTCTTTTGGAGTTCACAAGCAAGCTTCACTTATCAGGCCGACTTCACCCTCCACTCGTGTATCATCCTTTGCCAGGATGCCATAATTACAGTTTCAAATCTCCTTTCAAATGTCACAACCACAATTCTTCCGGTCCGCTCAATATTAGTCAGGAACATTGTTCGTCACAATTTAAAGGTCCAGTGTGTAATATTTGGCTTGGTTTATGATTTTTTTTTTTTAATATTGGTAAAAGCTCAATATGCTGGCCATAAATACAATAATAAAAGTGTATAATCGCAGTACAATAAAAGTAATTTGGTTTTCCTACCCTTAGAACAGTACTTATAATCATGTAAGAATATACATACTGTATAGCTGCCATCTTGCACTGTCATATTTCTAAGGAAGCCCGGTGTGGACAATCCAGCCACCTAGACTGCACGCTTTGTATTTAGGCTTTATATAACGCTCGTGTCTTCAAATAAATCAATGAAGAAGAAGTTGTCGGAGGTATCCAGGTTTGTGTGCACAGGCCACCGTAGTTCACCGGCAAGCTCGGGAGAGGGCAATCTAAAGTGTGACCACTTGATGTCGCTGCTTCGTCTCGAAACCTCCAAACATTACACACTAAACCTTTTAATTAAAAAGTGCGCATTGTCCACCAAGTCATGATGCTGGCTGATGCACCCAATAGCGCGACTGTTAATCCTCACAGTTGTGTTCTACTTGGAATTGAAATTGATGGGTTAGATTAACCCCTCCCCCCTCCTCCGCCCTCCTGCA
>NW_027466098.1:9012500-9025000 GCF_046127955.1 Nelusetta ayraudi | reverse complement strand
AGTAACTGCTTGGTAACTGACATGGGTTGTTGTGTGCTTTTTGCGCCTGTAGTCTTTGTAGCAGCGTCTCGTGCGTGTGACTGCCGTCTCTGTGGAGCGATGCGGAGTTCTCGGTGCGGAGCTGCGATGAATGAATGGGAGTGTTGTCGCGAGCCAGGTCCAGCTGCGTGTTTTTTTTTTTTTTTCCCTTTTCCTTTCTTTCTTTTATTTTGCGAGGTCTCTCGGCCGGCGCGCCTCTCCTTGACACCGCGGGGCGCCACGTGAGCGCGTTCGACGTCGAAACTTCGCGCCGGACTCGCTTTCGAGACGCGTCCGTCCGTCGCGTAATGGATGAAGTGCTAAATCCTAAAGGACTCTGTGATTGTTCAATAAGGTATTTTCAAAGGACAAACAGCGACAAGTCAAGGTGGCAGTATGGTTTCTACTGTCAAGAAGCTACTGTCAAAGCTCAAATCTTTGCTAACGATATGTTACTTTGCTAGCTAACGCTGAAGACGCACAGTCATTTCAGTCATATCTAACTGCCCGGAAGTAATTCCCAAAGTAACGTACAGAAAAATGACAGACCCAGGACATAATTTATCAAACAATGGACAGACATGATTTAAAAGTGAGTACATTAGCCCAAGTAGATGCGTAATAAAAAAAAAAGCCCTAAAGTGAAACATCTTTTTGAGTGACGTTGGCAAGTAACACAGTCGGCACAACCTGTCTTCAACTCCCGCCCTGTCACCTTTTTATTTGATTAATGCGTCCAGCTTGGCTTTCCACTCACAGACGGCGAGATAGCTTGTCTCCCGCCCCGCCGTTTTAGATACGTCGGCACCGAGGGCTGCGGGGCTCTGAGAAAATGCTGTCAAGGCGGGAGCTAAATGATTTTCCACACGTTCATGATGTGATGACGGCCCACATAAATTAGCCTCTCGGTAGACCCAGCTGCGTGATTTACGGGCCGGTGTGTGAAATTGGAAAACCCACAGTCTTTCTGCCGACCGTTCCCCCGCCACGGATGCTCGGTCCCGCCGGAGTCTCCTTCAGAAGACCAGGACGGCTCACTCCCTGCAGACGCTGGCTTGTAATTTATGTGAAGAGTTATAGAGAATTAATGCCTTCGTGCTTTTTTTTTGCGAAACACATGCTGTTGATTTGTGTCGAGCGCTAAAGCGGGAGGCGCGTAGAGTTAATATAGGGACCCGGAAGACCTACCGCGCCTTTAGGGCCCTGTGATTTTAGCGATAAGAACAGTGTGAGAGCGGAGAAGAGACTCTACAGTGCGTCTCCCTGCGTCAACGCTGACAACTACGTCGCTTGACTGATCCTTCTGTGTTACTTTATTAGGACTCCTCCCCTCCCAACCATGTCATCAGAATGCAGTTACCGTGACCCCGTCCATTGCAGGTCATTGTAGAGTTGTTTGGAAACGACGTGGAAACGTGCAAATACCACTTCTGTTCAAAGCTCATTTAAAACACAGGAAACACTTATGATGCTAACGCTAATGATAAAATTATACGAAACAAAACAACGGAATACTATGTCAAAATACTTTTTCAAGAAATGAAAAAAACAATGTGGGGAAAAATTTAAATAGGATGTGCCAAAATTTAAATAAACGTTTTAGTCTGCATGAGTAGTTCTCTTAAAAAGAAGTAAAAAGGAATTCCAAAGGGTTCATCGGAGTGAGTGCGAGAGCCAAATGTCTTTAATTGCGGCCTTACATTAAACTGGCGTCCAGGTTGTAGCCCCGCCTCCACGCCGAGACGGCTGGGATATGTATGAATGCGTCTTCTGAATATACATTTTGTTTCTAATGTGCGGCTGACACAACAAAGTATCTGTGAGAGAGACATTTCACTGTCGCAAAACAAAAGGACATCGTCGCGCGGCACGTTCACTGTCGGTACCAGGAAGAAAATTCCCCTCCGCTGTGTGAGCTTCAAAGACGGCCTTGCCTTCTTCCTCGTTTTGACACGGACACACACTGTAGTCGGGATTGTTTGTCCATCATTCCTTGCTTGCCCCCTCCGGTGTTTTGCTGTTTTCTTGGATCGTGATTGCCGCCGCTCCAGATGTCTGTCGGCGTGGATTTTAACCAACCGAGCGCCAGTCACCAGTCGGTCATTAGCATCCTGGCTTATTATATTCTCCCTTTCCCAGCTGTTGCTCTCTGAATCCGAGGGGCAAACACAAAATACACAAATTGCCAGTTTTCTATGAAAGCCGTCTCTGGACATCGCTCGGCTGACACTGTGTGGTCGTTATTGTATTGACTCCGAGTTGACGGGCTTGACGTGACTTTGCATAAACGGTTGCCTTTATTTTCTGGAAGGCATCACTCGCTCCACAGCGGGAGGTTTTTTGGAGAGATTACCAGCCTCTGTCTGCCAAGCGGACTGCCTTCCATCTCACTGGGGAAGCGAAGGCGAACAGTGACGTTTCGCAAAGGCCTGCATTTGCAGACAACAATCTTTTTTCTGACGCCGCGGTGCGTGGTGATGCAACTCGTTATAATCCTTTGTAATTGCCAAGTTAAGCGGGACGAGTATTTCATTCTTTTGTGTCACTTCAGCTGTGTGTGTGTGTGTGTGTGTGTGTGTGTGTGTGTGTGTGTGTGTGTGTGTGTGTGTGTGTGTGTGTGTCTGCTTTGTCGTGTAAGTGATGCAACAGTATTGTCACTTTGACGACACTGCGGTGGTATAAATGTCTCGGATGTTGTTGTTGACGTGCGTCAAACAACATGGGTTCCGGGGGGGCCAAAATTAGCTTGCGCAAAGTTAGCGTTCCAAAGTTAGCAGTGGAGGATCCTCTGCTACCACAGTTACTGTTAGCTCGTGCACGCCCATCGTCCTCACGGGCACTGCTTTGCAGGCTCGGCATTGTAATTTCCATTCACCTTTCACTTCGCAAATCTTATTAACTTTCAAGGACGGCGAGGTCGTCGCTCTGTTTATTCCGCGGGATGATTCCACGACAGGTGATAATAACGCAAATCACCGCAAGGCCTCGGCGCCTTTTGTCTCGGGCTGCGGCGGCGGCGACGCGCCCTCTCGCAACCCTGGCGGGGATTCTTTAGCGATCTAAATGGGAATCTGACTGGGGGGCAAACATGTCAGCGTTTGGCGCGGCCCCTGCAAACAGACAGGCCGACAGACTGCTTTAATGGGGAGATGAAGGGATAGGGGGTTTTTAATGGGCGGCGGGAGGGAATAGCAGATTCATTCAAACAGGGCAATATTTACCAGCCTGGACAGCGTCAGATTGGGTTTAAATTGGCCCGGCGGCTCCTTCCAGCGCCGCTCCTCTTCGAGGTTTGTCTCGTTTAATTCGGGCCTGTTCATCACCCCCCCCCCCCCCCCACCCCCCCTTCCCCCTCCTGATTGTGCCAGGAGTTTGATGAAGCCTCCGGCGTAAGTTGTTTCTGCCTCGTGCGAAGAGCTGAACATGGGCGACGGATAGGGGGGAGGGAGCGGGAAGCGGGCCGGCCAGGAAGTGGTCGGCCCGAGAAATCCCGGCGCGGGAGTCCGGGAATCGTCTCTTGTCTCTCCGTGAAATAATCTCGCTTCTGTGATAAAAGGGCTGCGTCGACACGTTTGGCAGGGGTATGACTCAGCGCTCTCGGCTTTGCCTCTCTTTCACTTTCGGAGACCTTTTAAAATCCCTCCTCTGCCTCCCTGCGCTCCCCTCCGCTCTCCCCCCCCCCACCCCCTACCGCCATGGCAGCCAGTCTCCAGAGTGCAATAGGAACACGGCTTTATCTGCCTTAATTCGTTTATTCCTTTTTCTTCCCACCCTCCCTTCCTGGCCTGATTCTTATCGTTGGGGGATTGTTTTTTTTTTTTTGCGCCAGCCAGCTCGGTAGTTTTTTTTTTGTTTTTTTTTCCTTGCCAGTGAACTGCCTCAAGGTTATTTGGCCACTGTACCCACCCGTCAAGGCTTTGTACACGCCGGTCACACATAGTTTCTTTATCTCTTGTCATCACAACAATGGAGGGGAGGGCGGAGGGACGTGTTAGCCCGGCATGCCTCGCCTCCCCCCCCCCCCCCCGGCTGCCTGCGCTCTGATCTTCACGGAGACGGGAGCGGAGGGGAGAGAAGCAAGTGAAAGATGGAGAGAATCGAACGGAGGCCAAAGTCTTGCCGGTGCTTGTCGAGTGGACGGTGGCGAACTAATCCCCCCCCCCCCTCTCTGCCTTCTCACGACAAATCAGAGGGTGCGATGACCTTAGCGGGCACCTGTCACGGCTACGTGCTGCCGTCTGCCAGGTGTGTGTGTGTGTGTGTGTGTGTGTGTGTGTGTCTGCGAGCGTGCCCTCCCCTTTTCTGTCTGAGATGGAGGATTAAAGCGGTTTAAGGATGGCACCGCCTCTCATCTGCGTGTCTCAGCGGGGTTGGCCTTATCAGCGATGACGCCGGTGCTCAGAGGGGATGGTGCTGCATTTAAAACTCAGGGAGCACCGGGACACTCGCATACAGCATCTTTCCCCTTCATTTTGGTACGACGCTTTAAAGTTATGAAGTTGATGCGGGGGGGGGGGGGGGGGATTTTTCTTCACTTCACAGAGCTGTTTACCCAACTCAATTCCCCAACTAGCGAAATTTCACAACTGCTGTAAAGCCTGAATGTAAAACCGCATTGGTTTTTATATCGCTCTCTTAATCAGAGAGATGTTTTTCTTACCTTGAGGAAGATAGAAAGGTAGGAAAAAACATGTTTGATTAAAGGAGAGAAATAAAAGCATTTAAAACCAAAGTCATCGTGAACACAATTGATGGAAAAGTGCATTGTTTTCCTCATCAGCGCGTCTAAACCAGGATGCCAAGTTGAATGTGACAAGAGATTGGAATAAAGAGCGTCCTGGATGTCTGTCATCCCCAATGAAAACATGTCTGTAACTTCGCTGCGCTGGAGGTCGGTGAGTCAAACTCGAGATCGGAAGGTCGCCGGTACGAATCCTCCAGACCGACAGCAGATTTGGCCGCCGCTTGTCTCCACCCATGAGCAAGGCTCCCCAAGGCCCTGGCTGCCCCCTGGGCACTGCACTGCGGCAGCCTGCTGCTCCTAGCGGGTATAGTTAAGATTAACTATGAATCAGGACGGGTTAATTGCAGACATAGTATCCCCCAAAGGGGCAGAGATCAATAAAAAGCCAGATGATTAAATGAAGAGCATTAACTGGCTTTGACGCTTTGAAGGGAGGAGGTTGGACTCTCCTCTCAAAGCCTCTTGATGTCAGCATGGTGGACTGAAGAGCCAAGAAGAAAGCGGGAACGACGGTTCAAAGGGGTTCGCTGCTCCGTGTTTACAGCTCCCAGGACCGGCTATCAGATACAGTCAAGCGACGTCGGAATGAAACCGTGGTCACGGCCCCTTAATTAGCTCCATCAGAATGTCGCGGCGTTAAGTGGCCAATTGGGAAACACGGACGCGGGAGGAGGTGGCGGCGGCGGCGGCAGCGGCAGCGCGCTGTCAGGAGTCAAATGTCCTTTTTAAGAGCAAAAAACGTCTCCCAAGCACAGCTGTAAATGCACGGTGGTTCCTGCCCGGCCTCATTAAAACATGTTTCCTCAGCCCGCTTTTAAGAGGCGGTTTGGGACACGTATGATTGTTATTACGTTTTGCCTTTTTTTTTTTTTGCGTGTAAATGCGCCCTGGGCCAGACTTAAAGACCACATATTTGAGCAAAGTCCTTTGTGTGATTAAGCGTGGAGCTCCCCGTGGTGAGGTGCATAGGCGCACCCATCCAGATAATGGCAGCTGTGTGTTTCAGCAGCCAGTAGTTGCCACATTCTTCGGCCTGCCTCGGTAGAAGAGACGGTGGTTGACCTCAAAGTTCTCAATTTTGGAAGTGTGCTATTTTGTGGTTCTATTGTATAGGTAATTGAAATATGCTTTTTTCCAATTTGCTGTACTTTGGCACGTCGGCCTTGGCCTGTTTGAGAGAACCTGCTCCTATATTTACTATTTCAGTGATTTTTTAAAAGAAAAACAAATGAATATTTTTTTGACGGTGTCGGAAGGAATTTTAGCGCACTCGCACTCGAAGTCCTTGCAGATCACCGAGGACGAAACTTCAGCCGGGCCTCTCAGCGGTTCTTATGTCTCCCTCTTTGTGGAAAAAAAAAAAACCTTGTTCTTGTGTCATGTGTGTTTTGGCAGTGCCAGTCAGATTTATTTGTGTCGCACATTTCAACAACAATGCAGTCCCTGCTTGTTTTCGGCGACTAATTTTAGGCGGCTTTGTAAAACAAACACAACCGGCGTTCTGGAGTCTCTTATTTTTGTGACCGAGAGCACAGAGACATTCCTGCTCCAGGCTATCATTGTCTATAAATATCAGATTCGGCAGAAAAGACAGTTTGTTAATTCTCTCAGCGTGAAACTGCTCCGCTTATAAAAAGATCTCAGCGTCCTGCTGAAACCTGCGCCGGTATTTTCGAGAAGAGTAAATGGAAGCCTCGTGAAAGACGCTCCTGGAGCGGCCGACCTCCCTCACATGACGGCTGAGGAGGTAGTGAAGAGTGCCAGTCAGAAAAGAAGGAAGGAGCGAGGGAGGGGTGGAACTGGCGCGGCTGACCGGCGGAGAAACGGAGCGGCGGGTGTGTGAGCGCTCGGGTCGAGGAGGGTTAACGCTGGGATTGCAGCCAGGACGGCGGCTTTAAAATCCGACCTGGTTGCTTTCCTGTTTCCCGAGAGCGGCCGGGAGAGAGAACAGTCTGAGTCTTGCCCCCTCCCACCCCAACCCCAACCCCCACCCCACCCTCCCTGCCTTTTTTTTTTTTTTTCTGAGATGGTCTCTTCCTCTGGGCCTGGAAGGGGGGAAATGCACATGAAGTCAAAAGAAACCAGCGCAAGAAAAGCGAGGAAAAAAAACGTGCAACGTAACTTTCAGAAAGGAAGACAAGGGCACGTCCGGCATAAGTCAAGATTGATTTCCCCCCCCCCCCTCCTTCCCCTTGGTATCTGTTATTGTGGTCTCCCATTGCATTTATTGCATCTGAACAGACGTGCGGTACCGCTGGAAGGTGCAGAGACTCTGCACTTTGCAAACATCGAACAATTGAAAGTTAACAAGACTTACTTTTAGAGAAGTACTATGTCTCGTTAGAAAAAAAGAAATTTTCCACTTTCTTTCACTTATAAGAGATCAATGGTAGAATAATAAACATGGTCTCGTTTTGCCTGAGGACCTCCGTGAGCTTTGGCTAGAATGGGATACGTAATGATGGGTGGTAAGCATTCAAATTCCCAAAATTCCTCTTTATTCCTCTTTATTCCTCGTCAACAAAACTTCACTCCCCCTCCCCCCCACCCCCCCAACTACTGCCGTCTCTGTAAATGTCAACTCGTCATCAGAAGTCTTCACTAATTTCCGTCTGCGACCGTGTTGCAGAGGCATTAATGGTGGAACGATGGTGGGAGTGAGTAGAGGGGCAGCGACGCTGCATCTGTTTTGTTCTCCCCTTTGTTTCGGACAAGCGGCGGACAAAAGGGGGAGCAGTTGTTAATAAAAGCGCTCGCTTTATATACTTCCGTCTGCATTTATGATATTGGCGGGGGAGTAAATTGTTCACCCGCTGGATGGAGCAGATAACGGCGCCGCCTGTCCGTCCTCGGCCTCTCCTCCCATCTCACTTTTAATCGTACGGGAATCCACTCCACTGTCCCACTTTGGATTCCCTCGCAAAAATATTTCTCATTTCTAAATAGATTCTGCGCAGCCACTGTGGCGTTGACGAGCTGATCCACGCTATTGCCAGTCATTAAGGCAACATAAAGCAGGTGAGAACAGGTGTGGTCCGGGCCCGGGTCACGTGACCGCAGGGAGACGAACCTTCCCAGGTTCATGTGTCACAGTCGTGTCGGAACTCATCAGGACGACGCGCTTCACCATTCGAACCTGGTTCTCCAAACCTTCGCTGCTTAATGACTCTCAACAGGAATTGATAAGCGAGTGCGCCAGAACATGAATGTTGGGTTTTGCTTTGTCTGTGAGTGCCGCCCGTTTCCTCGCTGCTATGTGGACGGCACCGGCTGCGGAGTGGCAGCTTGGCCTCGAGCTGCGACGGCTGATCGTCGGTGCAGAGCGGCTGCGTTTTTTTTTTTTTTTTTTTTTTGGAGGCGTAATGGCGCTCCACTGGCTGTCTGGAGACTGATTTAAAATGGATGACCAGGCATAACCCCTGTAACCTCTGGACAATCTGCCCCGGAGCCTGTCGGCTCCCTCCACTCGGTGGAGCTGCAGCAGCAGCAGCAGCAGCAGCAGCAGCAGCTTGGTGAAGGCGAGGGAGTCGAGTGTGGGGGGGGTTTGGGGTGGGTGACGCCCTGCCTGCCTGCCTGCCTGCCTGCCTGCCTGCTCTAAGACTTGCTAAAAGGCGACGTTGTCTCCGCGTGTGCACTCTGCAAATCAACTTTATTAATGCTTAATTTTCTCCCCGTCTGCTTAATCTGCGCACCTGAATCTGATTAGGCCCTTTGCCGGCGCACCCGGAAATAAATGGGCGAGATGCAAAGCATGAAATAGTTTAATCTGGCGTGGCGTTGCTCCGCCGCGGAGCCGCCCCTCCGGCTGAGTTGACAATAACGCGAGCGAGGCTCCCGGCGGAAAAATAGACGTAGCGCGGCAGAGGATGAGGCGGTAGGAATGTCACGGAGGGGGGGAAGCCTCTGTTGCCATCTGTCTTTGTGCCAACGGTAGGTTACTGTGGCAACCGGTAAAAAGTCATTACCTGCAGTTTACACTTTGGCAGGTTCAGGTGTTTCTCACTTCTGTCATTAGCTTCCTTTTTTTCCCCTCCTCGCGGTGACTCACCCCATCTTTGGCAGCCGTCCCCCACTTCATCCAGGGGATTTTCATTGTCTCCCCCCCCCCCCAGTAAGTAAGTGGCCTGTGTGTGTGCATGGCTGCTGCTTTGTCTCGAGACGGTTGGGAGAGGTTGATGGATGACAATTAAAGATGAAAACAACAAGTGAAAGCAGGAAAATGTCCGCGGATGTTGCTACTTCGTGTGTGTGTGTGTGTGTGTGTGTGTGTGTGTGTGTGTGTGTGTGTGTGTGTGTGTGTGTGTGTGTGTGTGTGTGTGTGTGTGTGTGTGTGTGTGTGTGTGTGGACATGTTAAGGCATGTCCTGGCAGCAACGGCAGGATGAGGTGCAGGTCGTAAAGTCCGTCCGCCATTAGCCAACCACAAAATGCTGAGCACTTACCAGAAGACGCTCGCGTTAACCAACCCCCCCCTCGCCCCCCCGGACGCCAGCACACTCGCTCGTCCTCCGGCCCTCGTCGTCAACGCGAACTTCCCCGAACTTTTCTCCTTTAACGATCAAGCTGCCTTTTCTCGATGTCGTCGTCTCTCTCTCTTGCTGCCTGACAGCACGTCCGACATCCAGCAGACAATCCGGCGCAGTCCGCTGCATGCGTGGCCTTCTTCTAAAAATAAACAGCGGATGACAATTTGTGATTTTTTTTTTTATGAAGTGTGTCCGCGCTGTCCGCGCTAGCTACCGCTCGCTTTGATTCAGCAATAAACCGTCAGCCGGGCTCGTCTTTGCCGTCCCAACCTTGAAGAATCGACAGAAGAAGTTTTACAAAACTATCGACGCGTCCAATAGTCGGCGCAAAGTTGCAACGTGTGATTTTGTCAGAGCGATAAGTGGACTGCATTGAAGTTTTACCAACACGAGCACGGCATTTAGGACGCAGCTACTGTTTATTTTTGCCACCTATCATCTGCTCTTTTGTTGTGCGAAACACAATTTTCCCCCTTTGTCAACAAACAATGGAGACATTTCTTGTTTCTCTCATCCATTTTGCTCAAAATAAATAGTTTCTCCCTGTCAGGTGATCAGTTTGTGAGCACACACCAGTGGTTGATTTTAGGAGAAGAAGGAGAGGAGGGGGAAAAAAAAGCAATTATACGAATTCGCTTAAGCGAACGGTTGAGCGAAGGCTTTGCCTCGAGCGTGTTGCAGCGAGTTGGCGGCGCCGCGTCCGAGCTCGACATTTTATTACTTCTGCCTGCTTTATTAGCCTGTCGCAGAGGAGGGGAGTCCACTTGTAATGCGAGCGGACGTGGCGCCTATCGACTGGCTTGCCTTGCGCTCCCCTGCCCGCCGTGACCACGGCTGTAAGGACACTGCCGCCGACGCCCCATTAGCACCTCGCCGCCGAAACACGAGTACGTGACAAGAACAGCCGGACGTGCGGCCGGCGGCAGCGTCCTCACGGCCCCGACGCCGTACACGCCGGCGGTTGAGCTTCATGTTGAGCTTCCCGGGAAAGTGTGTAAATAGGTTTGTGTTTTTCTTCTTGGCTCCTCCTTGTCTCTTCTTTTCAGATTTAATTGGTCTCCAGCTCAGCAGCTACTGAAAAAAATAATTATAAAACATTAACAGAGAGAGAGAGACAGAGGGAGAAAGAGAGAGAGAGAGAGAGAGAGAGAGAGGGAGTGAGAGATCAAGGATGTTGCAGGGCATTGGGGATGTGGCAGAGGAGAACGTGCTGTATGCGCGTCAGGGCATATGGCGGAGGTGTTGGGTGGCTGTGTGTGTGTGTGTGTGTGTGTGTGTGTGTGTGTGTGTGTGTGTGTGTGTGTGTGTGTGTGTGTGTGTGTGTGTGTGTGTGTGTGTGTGTGTGTGTGTGTGTGAGACCATCTGTCACCTAGTAACAGTTTGGGTGATCTTTGGATGATGTAAGATCTCCCCGCGGACCTGATTATACACAAAGCCCGCAGGTTACAAGTCCAGATGGAAAGGCTCAAGCAGCAACATCCACACCGTAAGAGCGCCGATCAGAAGGCAGATTGTTATTAAGAGGCTGTCGCTTCGACGGAGCGATTTTAAAATGCTGCTCCGGTAATTGCACTCGCGAACCGCCCGCCGTCACCTGACCCTGCGGTTTGTCGACGGAGCTCCATTAGGGATGTGTTAGTTTGTTACTACTGTCGCTGCGTTTCCATTACAGCTAGAATCGCGCAAAACCTAAATATCGCAATAAGAACTGGCACATTATGTTTGGGCAGAGGAGGAGGTGGAACATTTATATAATCAAAGAGGAAAAATATAAAAACAATTCTTGACAGCAGACTAACGTACACAAACAAAAGCAAATGTAATTCTCGTAAACTCTCCTCCCGCGAGAATTACGGCTCCTGCGCTTCACACCATTCAGTGGAAACACCGGCAAATCTCACTTGTACTTTGTCGAAAAATTGTCATGGAAAAACAGCTATTGTGAGAGAGCTGTGAAAATGGAGAAATTTTCATCTGGACTGTATTTATTATATCTTAAAAAAAACAAAAAAAACGAATAAAATATAATTGCATGCATTTGTTATTTTTATCGGTCGCCACTTTCTCCTCTTCTTCTATTCTCCAAATCGCCAACAAGCGAGGGATGCGGCGCGCACTGCTGTCGCCCATGTGCTGCATAATTGAAAGTTAATGTCCTAATAAGGAGAAGCGGTTCAGCGAAGTGATTGTTGCAGTCGAGACGTGCGACTTCATTCGGGGCCATTCCAATCTCCGCGGCACGGGATGAAGTGATTAAAAACTCTGGGGGTGAGTGTGCACAGATTTCAGTCTTGGTCACCATCTGGAAAACAGCTCCAGCCCATCTATAAAGCCCCCACCCTGCCCCCCACCACCTCCTCTACCACCACCACCACCACCAGCACCACTCCAGCTCAGGATGAGCACTCTGTTGAAAATGGGTTAATATTGCAACTGAACTAAAGGTTACGTTCCCGGCTGATTGCTGACATTCTCAGCACGTAGCGCTGCAACCAGATGGGATTTTTAAATTTTTTTTTATTACTATTTCAGCCATGGAATAAAACAAATCCAGTCAAGTGCTCTGTCTGAGTTATTGGGAATTTACGATCTCTTTAACAGCCCCATTTGTTTTTAGCCGAATCCTGAGCGTCCTCACTGGGTAGCAGGCACTCTGAAAACTCAGCTCTGTGTTTTGGTGTAAGTGACGTGTTTGGGAGGGGTAGTGTTTGTGAAGTGACATTTAGGTGGACCCACTCGTTAGCAAAACCCCAAAGAATTTTCTTCCTATATAAAGGTTCCTCTTTCTCCTGAAAATCTGATTTTTTTTTGGTGCATTTAACTGTGAATCTTTTTTTTTTGTTTCCCAACTCTGTGATTCAGCCCACGATCCTTTCACTGCAGAAATGAAAGACCCCCATCATTTCAGAGTGCACTGTCATCTGACGGCGTTACACAGCTCCTGCAAAATTTGTCCTTTCAGTGTCTGTTGTGCCGCTTCTTTGTTGCATCGACTGCACGAAGGGAGACACAAATCTTTTTGTGGTGTTTTCATCCCCCCCCCCCCCCCAGAAAATCTATACTATACACATTTTGCCTGCCAACTCAAAGAATGTGGTCGAAGCAGATTATTATTTGCACTTTGCAATTAAACATTGTGCATCGACAGGGGCAGATGTTGCCTTTGAAAAGCTGAGACATAAATATTGCTCCCTAGAATGGCAACGTGAAAAA
>NW_027466098.1:8960000-9007500 GCF_046127955.1 Nelusetta ayraudi | reverse complement strand
AACTCTTGGGTGACTGTCTCTGGCTAACCTTTCCTCTCTGGTGCGTAATGACCGGAATGCAGCACCCCCACCCCCGTGGAGTCTACATGATCTCTACACGTAGCACGTGTTGTGATTAACTTCACAGGTTGCAGCAAATAGTTGGCTTGACTGCACTGCAAACACCCTGCAGATGTGCACCACCATCCGCGGCCTCTCCTGTCGCCGAGACAGTCGAGGATCGAACAAAGGCAAAGATTTGCCTGGTCCAAGGCAAAGATGGCCGACCGGTGCTTGTTTTGACTCTGTTGAGACGGATCGCCCGGTGCCATTAGAGAAAACGGGAGGAGACACCAAAGGGGAAATTGAGTTTGCGGTGGTTTTCGTGGCTGGCAGGGTCGAATGAGAGCGATGTGGTGGCTCAGACCCTCGACCCTGAACTCATCCATTTCTTACCACGCCCCTGCGCACCCCCCTGAGGGGATTCCAATGTGAGGATCACATGACCCAGGCCACTGACCTCTTTCCCATCCCCCCCTTTGCCCATTCTTTTCTATACCGCCGTATACTTCTGCTCCAGCAAACACCTTCCACTCCTTCCTGCATCCTCCCTTCCTCCGCTCACCCCCCGTGCGCACCATGTCCGAGGGTCAGGGGCAGATGCAACGCAGGCCCAAACCTATCTTAATCTGCAACCCCTAAACATCCTTTGGCCTCGAGACAGTGGTATGTGACTGGATCTGTGCACCAGACCCCCAGGCCCAGCGCCTGGTGGAACTGGGAGACTGACAACAACTCCTGCTCTGAGCTCAGTGGAGCTCGGGCTGGAGTGTTGTTCCTGACTGTAGAAAGAGGAAACGTATTCCCGGGACCAGATGCATTGTTTGAATAACCTGTCTGCTGGCAGGCTGGCATCTCAAACAGCTGAATTGTGCAGTTATGGCCAGCACTCTACTTATATTGTGGTTGTGTCAGTTTTGCAGGGGAAGAACGGGCAGTCTCAAGAGATGTCTTATTTCCTTTCATTGTGAGCTGCAGCCATTTCTAAACCATTGCATCTTCCAATCACTCAGGGCTGAGCATTTGCACAGTCCGTTCACTTCTCACAATGACATGTCAGTCTGACAGAAAATAGAATTCCAATTCCTTTGTGCGCCGTCACATTTGCGGTCACGTCTCATTTTTTTTATCACAAGAGGGAACCCTGCGCTCACTGTTAACCGCACTTTGGTTTTTAGTTGACGGCTACAAAATGTGTACGGGCTTGCATATTCACACACACCATTTGGCCGAGTGTTGGAAAAGAGAGGTGGGGTCAGTCAAGCAGATGTTCGGCGAATGAGTCTGTTAGTGTTGAACATTGCTGGTCTGCAGGCCCAGGGGGAAAAAAGGAGAGCTTGACTTCATTTAATCCAGACACTCTCACCACAGGTCACAAACATGACCTATTTCACACATGATGTGATTAGCAGCGTGACGTCAGCATGAGTGCCACAAATGCATGTGCATATTATTACTATTTTCCACAGCAACAGATGCGGTGATGATCAGTGTCGGGGTCATGAAGCAAAATTAGTAGAAACAGCTGGAGCTTTTTTCCTGTTACAGTCCATCATTATTATATCAACTATTAACTGTTCACTATTGGGTCGAGCCAACTCGCAGCAGGACACTCTGGGTTGAGCTGCAGCTCACTTCAACCTTTTTTACTTGCGCAGCAAGCAGCCCAAAAAGGCCTTATCACTACAGTTGCAGTACAGAATTCGGTAATCATTTGATGTATGTTTAATAATAGTCAGCATAATCCGCTGTATGCTGTAACAGTACTCAATCATGGCAAGAGCAATTAGAAGGCGACCACTGATGGATGGGCTCCACTGGATTATTTGATTGCACTGTAAATGTCGGTGTCGGCGTGAGGCTGGCCAGCAGGAGTAGGATTGTTCACATAAATAAAGAGTGAGTTTTATTTGGCTGTATATCCAGAAACACCAGGTCGGGTTTTTGTGGAAGGGGATTGTTGAGGTCATCCCTTTTATATTGCAGACATGTTCCAAGTCTTGGCACAGGTGCACCTTGTTTATTCTAAGGGCATAGCTAGGTTTCCTGTTGTACATCTAATCAAGGACCTATAACGGCTTGAAATGTTTCCAGTTAGTGTACACAAAGTCAAAAAAGTACATGTGCATTAAACAAAGTTGCAAAATATTTTTGGAAAGAAGGATTCTCGAATGAGCTCTCGTTCCATGTTCATATAAATAAAGTAGATAGCAACAAGCGGACTGAGAGCAGTGCATACCACATTTCCTTTCCATCCCTGTTAAAAGGAATAGAGGGTCTAACCCTGGCTGTCTTTATACATTTTTCAGAAACGTTTCCCCCGCAAATATCAAAAAACAAGATATTCTTTTTGATATTGGAACACCGGCATCTGGTTTCTGTACTATATACCTGGAGAAACACAAGGAGGTGTTGCCTCAGCAATGTGAAATCACACCCAAATTGAATATGCTGCTTTGAAACCAGGGTTGGAAGGATTTCTTTTAATTGTATATCTTGAACTTAGTACTTAGTTGTTCAAATAAAACGTACAGGGGGACATACATTAAATACAACTAATCAGTGTGACAGCCACTGGGGTTTGAAGTTACTTTGTGTCTGCAATGTACTTTGGTCTTCTGTGTCACACTCCTACCATTTCCTATTCTCCGTCTACTGCTCTGGCCTGCTGCTGTTGGACTTTGAAGTTCCTCTTTGTGCGTTCACAGTTGTCTGCTGTCTGACAAACTCAATTCAGCAGTCATGAAGGCTTTGTCAGCTTTTGTGCTCTCTCTCTAAAGAGCTATTCATGTTTAATAATGGTTTTAATGTCTGTTTCACTACATTAGCACTACAGTTAAGACATGGAGGGGGTGGTCTCACACTGAAGGTTTGTGTGCTGGCTGTCTGAGAAGATTTTTCGTCTTTACAAATTATGCCATCAGGGAGTGCTAATTCATGGAGAGCATCTCTAGTTCTTCACCCTCTCATGTCTTCTTTTGTATCTCATGGACCGTTTGAAATAATCCTGAGTGGCAGCTTAACTTTAGCTCTATGCATGTTTCCATATGTCCATGCTTGTTCATCATATGTGGTATATATGTTGAACCTTCTTTGATCTGTTTACAATGGGCCGTTCGGTTAGAAGCGTAGCAGAACATTTTTTCTTCTTCTAGGAAAATGAGTCATCCAACAGGCATTGCAGCGTTTTGAATACAGATGGCTTTCCCCTAGTTGGCCAATTAGTAAGTTTAGCTGTGAAAGGCATATCTGCTTTCATCTTTTGTATTTGTCTTTCACTGTGGGTACAAGGAGCTTCTCAACTTTGTGGTAGTGCAGTGTTTGCTGTTAAACTTTGGGCATCTTTTCATTGTGAAATTAAAAAAAGAAACATTTTTCCAATGTTGAGGACAATGACACAACAAATCATGTTATTTTTTTTTTTTAGTAGAAAACAAGAAAAACACTCCATAATATCAACATTCAGAGTTGAAGGCAGCCTTGCCGGTATGAATGAGCCGTGGAAAATCGTAAAAATGTTTCTTTGACTGAACTACAGCAGGGTTAACTAATGTGCTGGATTGTTTCAGCTTTGCCACTGACCTCAATCCTTTCAGGAAACATTTGGTTGGGAAATTGAATCACAGATTATTAACAGCACACAGGCACACGCCAGGATTCCAGATGGGGGGGCACAAAAGTGTTTCTGTTAATTTAGCCTGTTATTTGCTTAGATTGTTGTTTTTCTAATTATTCTGTAGGATTAATTAATTTCATCTGTCTTTCAGGTCCAGGCCCCAGCCCAGTGATCCCATCTTGCATGGAAACCCTCCTACCTTGGAAGCCTTTTCTTCTCCCTAAAGCCAGCGGCTAACATAGCAGGATGAGCTTCTGCCAGCGATGATGATGGCCAAAAAGCAAGATGTCCGGGTACCCACCTACAACCTGGTTGTGGTTGGGCTGTCCGGCACGGAGAAAGAAAAAGGCCAGTGTGGCATTGGAAAATCCTGCCTGTGTAACCGCTTTGTGCGGCCAAGTGCAGATGACTTCTACCTGGACCACACCTCTGTTCTCAGTACAAGTGACTTTGGAGGCCGTGTGGTGAACAATGACCACTTCCTTTTCTGGGGAGAGGTGGGACGGACTATGGAAGAGGGGCCGGAATGCCGCATGAATGTCGTTGAGCAGACCGAGTTTATTGATGATCAGACTTTTCAGCCACACAGAAGTACGGCACTCCAGCCTTACATTAAGAGGGCAGCTTCTACCAAGTTGGCTTCGGCAGAAAAGTTGATGTACTTTTGCACAGATCAGCTCGGACTGGAGCAGGACTTTGAGCAAAAACAGATGCCTGAAGGCAAGCTGATGGTGGACGGCTTCTTACTCTCTGTGGATGTTAGCAGGGGTATGAACCGTAGCTTTGAGGACCAGATGAAATTTGTCACCAACCTGTACAACCAACTAGCTAAAACTAAGAAACCTGTGGTACTGGTCCTCACCAAATGTGATGAAGGAGTTGAGCGCTATATAAAGGATTCACACACTTTTGCCCTAGCCAAGAAAAACCTACAAGTTGTAGAGACTTCGGCACGCTCTAATGTCAATGTTGAGCTAGCTTTTCTCACACTAGTTCAGCTCATAGATAAAAGTAGGGGAAAGCCCAAAATTATCCCTTACTTTGAGGCGCTGAAGCAACAGAGTCAACAGATAGCCTTAGCCAAAGACCGCTATGAGTGGCTAGTTAGCCGACTTGTGCAGTATCATAATGAGAAATGGCTCCTTGTCTGTCAACGGATGCAGTCTGCCTCGGAGTACAAGGATTATGTTTTCCTTGAGGGAACAGCTAAAGCCAAGAAGCTTTTCCAGCAGCATGTACATCGACTTAAACAGGAACATATAGAGAAACGCAGAAAGGCCTACCTTAGTACATTGCCACAAGCCCTGTCCGTTCTGTTACCCGAGTTGGATGAAATCGACCACTTGAGTTGGTCAGGAGTTCAGAAAGTCTTGGAGACAAAAAGAGATTTTTCTCATTGGTTTGTAGTGCTGGATGACACTCCTTGGGAGACCACACCACACATCGACAACATGGAAGATGACCGAATTCCCCAAGATCTCTTAGAGACTCCCCCGGCTGAAATTATATATGAGACTCACCTGGAGCAGCTCCGCAATGACCGTAAGCGTGCGGAGATGAGGTGGGAATTCAAAGAGAAGCTCAGTGTTTCTCCCTTCATTACACCTGGGAAACCATGGGAGGAGGCCCGAAGCTTCATCATGAGTGAGGAATTCTACAAGTGGCTGGAAGAGCCTGAATATCTAGACATCTACAACAAACATCAAAAGGAAATCATTGACCGAGCCAAAGAGGACTTCCAGGAGCTGCTTCTCGAATACTCTGAGCTCTTCTACGAGCTGGAAGTTGATGCCAAGCCTAGTAAGGAGAAAATGGGAGCCATCCAGGAGGTGCTGGGTGATGAGCAAAGGTTTAAAGCTCTGCAAAAGCTACAGGCAGAAAGGGATGCTTTGGTGTTGAAACACATTCACTTTGTCTACCACCCCACAAAGGACACCTGTCCCAACAGCCCCCACTGTGTCGACAGCAAGCTAGAGCAGATACTGGCTGCCAAATACCCTACCCGCTATGCAACATCAGACACCATAAGATCAGATTGTGGGAGGGCAGAACGGATAAATCTTGTGATTTTAGGCAAAGACGGGCTCGCCAGGGAGATGGCAAACGAGATAAGGTCCTTGTGCTCCAGCGATGACCGGTACGTGTTAGATGGAAAGATGTATGAGTTAGCCCTTCGTCCAATAGATGGCAATGTACGTCTGCCCGTCAACTCCTTCCACACGCCGACCTTTACACCCCACGGCTGCCTGTGCTTGTACAACTCCAAGGAGTCCCTCTCTTATGTTGTCGAGAGTTTAGAGAAGCTTAGGGAGTCAACTATAAGCAGGCGGGAAAGGGAAAACAGCTTATCCCAACTCCCACTGTCCCTCCTTCTGGTCACCAAGCGGGGGGTGGGGTCCATCGGAGACATTGGCGGGGAGACGGCTCAGACTCTTATTCATCAAGGGCAGCAGGTGGCAGGAAAGCTGCAGTGTGCGTACCTAGACCCTGCCTCTCCAGGCATGGGCTACGGGCGAAACGTAAACGAGAGGCAGATCAACCAGATACTGAAGGGCGTTTTGGAATTGAGGAGAAGCATCGGGAGCAGTTCTCCACCCTTACCCATCACAACCTCGAGCTTCAGAGATTCTCCATCCCAGCAAGGTCTAGAGGCAGACCTGAGGATAGCCGTTTGCCTGATGTGTGGAGACACGTATGACCTAGACCAACTTCTCGCTCCTTTCCTGTCTCCCCAACACTGTCGTCCTGCATCCAGCCTCAGCAGTGGCACCTCTGTTTTGTTGGACTTGACCGTAGGAGCCCAGAGGCAGAATATTGAGCTGTCTTTGCTCTCCTTCCACTCCTCATTTTCACTCCGCAAGACCAGACTGGTCCACGGCTACATTCTGGTGTACTCCGCTCGCCGCAAGGCTTCCATGGAGACCTTGTGCGCCTTCCTGTGTGAGGTCCAAGACATAATACCAATCCAGTTACTGGCAGTGGGTGAGAATCAAATGGAACTATCAGACTCTGAGTCGGCAAAAGAGCAGGTCAGTCAGGGGGAGGATTTGGCCCGTGAAATAGAGGCCAGATTTAACACAGTAATATGTGGACACGGAGGAGTTGTAGGGGGGCTTCACAAGATTGACCTTTTTCAACCGTTCCTCAAGGAGGTGGTAGAGAAGCGCACGTTCATCGAAGCAACACACATGTACGACAATGTTGCCGAGGCGTGCACGAATGAAAGCGTCAGCCCCCGCTGTGGTTCCCCCAGTCCGGTGAACATTCTCATGGACTCGGAGGAAGACATCGACCCGTCACCACCGTATCCTACCCTGAGGGACGATGGCGGTCTTGCAGGCTTCAAGCTACCCGATTCGGAATCAAGTGACACGTTTTCCGTCATTTCTGAGCTCAGCACGTTTGAGAGCAAGCTGAACAACAAGGTTCCGCCGCAAGTCAAGCCCAAGCCCGTTCGCAAGGTCAGCCTCAACCCCTACGTGGACCAGCAGGGTGGCACCAACCGTCGCACCGTGCCGCAAGCCGTCACGTGGGCACCCGGTAGCGATGGCGGCTATGACCCCTCGGACTATGCTGAGCCCATGGACGCTGTGAGCAAGCCCCGACCCTCAGAAGAGGAAACCATCTACTCTGTGCCTCATGACAGCACACAGGGCAAAATTATCACCATCCGCAACGCCAACAAAGGTCATTCTAATGGGAGTGCCGGGGGGAACGGGTCGGACAGTGAGGCTGACAGCAGCTCACTGGAGCGCCGGAGAAAGTTGTCGGCCCTCGGCGTCAAGCCCAAACTTTACAGAGACCGATCCAAACGGCTCGGCAAGTTCAGCAGTTTTAGGACCAGTTTCTCAATAGGCAGTGATGATGAGATGGGAGGTCCGCCCAAGGCAAGCCTGGATGAGGGAGGAGCCCAGAAGGACAACTCGATAGAGGAAAGTGAAGACCCGAAAAGGAGGAATATCCTTAAAAGTCTGCGCAGAAATACTAAGGTTAGTATTTGTGGACCATCTGATTCTATGTACTACAAGTGTGTGTGGGTGTGTGTGTCTGGGTGTGTGTGTGTGCGTGCCTGTGTTTTACCACTGACTTAATTGCCATTTCATGATAAAATACTTTAATAGATCGTCAATGATTATTGGTTCAAAAGTATTAACGTCTGTTTGTCCTGATCTTCATCTTTTCTCTAAACTCCATTAAAGTTCCTGTACCGCGTGTGGAATTACCACGCTGTTATTCAATTGCCAGAGTAGCATTACCATCACTTAGATGTGTTAGAGGGCCCAGTGGTCTCACAACATGTTAAATTACCCCTGACACTGAATTGAAACCACAATTTGACTTGTTTACAGAGACACATAACCGGTTTATGTCAGGGCTTTTCTTTTTCCCTTGCATACTTTTCGTGTTTAATCTGTGCCTTTATGTGTTTTGTCAACCTTTGTCTCCTCCTGGCCTGCTCTCGTCTGTACTTATCTCGCCGATGTTATGACGATACTTGTGACCTTATACTGGTAGACTTAGCAGACCACAAAGTTGCACGATGACACGCATGGTGTTGTTAAAAAATAAAAATTTAAATTTAAATAGAAGTCAAAGTGACCGACGCTGGGCTCATATAAAAAAAAATTAATACTACTTTATATGTTAGTATTACTGTGTATGTGGGAATGCCTTATTTCTTAATTTTTTAGCTGTTTCTATTAGCCTCTTTACTTAGTATTCAAGATTCATTTGTTCTCACTAGATTGTTAAGAATGGGCAATTGGTGGTTATAGGATTTTTCAATTTCGATACAGTTTTCAAGTGGATATGCTTTGCACTTATAAACCAGTGCCAGAAATCACACAGCTTCTGTATCCATGTCCTTATTTTTGACTCAAATTATTCCCTATGCGTTGTCCCCTTCAGCTGTTCTGAAATCTAGATGTTCACATTATGAACTAATACACTTCCATCACCTGCTCACAAGCAGCTGTTGTTGCGAGCGTAGGACAAATTTATTTTGGTCCAGCCCCCAAAAAGGTGACTTTTGCAGTGATGTGTCTGCTCAGCTCAGGGATTTGAATAAATTCCGCTCTGGGTGGACTTCTTCAACCCAATAACATTAGTGGTTGCAAAAAAACTATGACTTTTGTGATTGGTTTTTGTATGCCAAGAGTTTGAGTTACGGCATGTGAGTGCAGGTAAAGCCTGAGGGGACACTGTGGGGCGTGTGGAGAAATAATTGGAAGCAGAAACTTCAGTTTTGTTTTTAAATGGGAACAGCAATGGCCTTCACTTCGGGCCGTGAGCAGCTCCGTCCCTGTTGCGCCAGTCGTCCCACAGCTAGAGCCCGGAAACATTTCCTCTCTCACTCCCGCTGCACCTTTTCTTTTCAGCCCCGCTCTGCCAGCTCAGGGAGAGAAATGCTTCGAATTCCTCAGTCACCTAGTTGCAGTCGGGTATCCTCACGCAAGAAATGAATGTGAGGGAGAGAGTCTTCAGAAAACACAATTACTGAAAAAAACAGACCAGGGAAGAAAAAAAAAGGGATTTGATGTTTTTTTTTTTCTTCTTCTCACAGTGACTTTTTGTTTTTTCACGCGCTCTCTTGAGTCGAGGCTCAGAGTGATGCACGCGCGCTGTTATTGGGGAATGTGTTTTCTGTTTGTCGCCTGTCGTAGGGGTCTGTTTTATCTTTCTCGGGGCTGGCGACGTATCCCGTCTCAGTCAACAACTCGAGGGAGTGGCCAGAAGGCAAAGCCGCGGGGGGAAAGAAGAAGAACGGGGGGGAAATAGAAAAGAGCGAGTAGGGTGAGCGTTAGGCAGTCTGCTAAGCTAAGATAGGGGGACAGACACACGACCCACTTGGCGCGATGGGACGCGAATAAATGAGGCGCCTCTTTTTATTGGAGGCGAACTGGCATCGGGCGATGAACCAACGACGGCGTTCGGCGACAAACAGACGCTACGCCGCCGTCTTGTAGCATCAAGTGCGTCAGCGGCACTTTGATTAAGATTTCGCTCACCGTGGGATGTATGCGCGGCATGATAACCGTGACTCTCTGGATGGCGCAGCGTCGCCGAGGAGCTCGGCCAGCGTGGGAAGGGAGATGGAAGTGATAAGTGGAAGGAAGTTTCAGTCAGGGGTCTGCCTGTTTGGGTCTTTAATAGAACGATACCTGGGTGCGGGGGAGGGCTTGGGGGTTGGGGGGGGGGGGATTACCAACCTGAGCATAAAAGTCAGCAGTCACTTAACGCGGAGGCACTCCGAGAAAAGAGCCTCCGCCCACCGAACAAAGCGGAGGCTCCTCCAGTGAAGGCAGCCGGTGCTGGCGGGTTATCTCTGACCTTCTGTTGTTCCTGACACTTAAGAAGCCATTTGACACATTTAAGTAGCGACAGAAGAGGTTTTTTTTTTTTTTTTTTTTTGTCCCCCTCCTTTCCCCTCTACAGTTTATCAGAGAAACACTCTCAGTGATTGTTTGGATCTGTCACACTTTGTAGAACTCAAGTGTTCTTTTCAGCGTTCGTTGGAGAAGGCAAATTTGTGCAAAGTGATTTATTTTTTTTTATGGCATTTTGGAATAATGGGCATCGGCACTTACAGGCCCCCATAAAAAAAAATAATGCAAAGGAAGAAACGATAAAAACAGCAACAACAATAGGCCAAATCTCTGGATGTGTTTTAAATTACTGTTTTCTCATAATGACACTAAGTGAAGACATTGCCTTCAATTTGTTTTATTACAGTTATGTTTATGGTTTAGATTACATTTTTATTTAAAATAAGAGTCCCACGTAGTATATCCTCTTTTGAGTCTGTATTATTAATCTTCTACTGAGGTTCACAGATTCCAATTCTTATTGTTCATCTCTGATTTAAATAAAGTTTTATCTGCATTATACAGTAGACAGGCCATTGGCTGACCTGCATCAGCCAATGGCCTGTTACAGTTTTTACTTAAAATGCATTACCTACAATCTTCAGTCTCCTCCGAGTGTCTGTCAGAAGACTACCTCATAACTTCTCGTTAATAAAACGATGCATATAAATGCACATATGGAGCTCTATTACACACAATCCAGTCTACTACCCCATCTACTCACTGCATTTAACTTGTCCTTGCCGTGGCGACACAGTGAGGTCCTCAGGTGGGTGAGCCTTTGTTGCTCTCCTCTTAATTAGCGCTTCAGCCCACCGCTGCGAGTGCAGTTGCGTGGTATCGAGCATGTTTGCCAGAGTGCAGTCAGGGCCGGTATCTGGGGCACAGCGGGGCACGGCGGGCTCCTTCTCTTTAACGAGCACTCCGACCGCTCCTCTCCTTGTGTCTGTCTGTCAGGGCCCGAGCTGTGTGCTCAGCCGAGCGTGCCCCCTTTGCCTCACCAGCCTGCCCGCCGGGGCCGAGCCTCGGGGGGCTTGACAGGCTTACTCCAGATCCAGGCCTCGGGGGCCTCCGATGGATCCCCGCTCAACGCGGCACAATTACTGCAGCCGCCTCGGCAGCACGAAAAAGCCAGCCCAGAATGTTTGGGAGGTGTATTAGAGGTCTCCTAACGGGAGAGTAATGCGGATCAAAAGTAATTAAACACCCAATAAGAGGGTTTAATTATGTTAGAGCTGCAGTGCATTGCGGAGGCGTGGATTGAAAAAAAAAAATAAAAGAGCACCGTGATGAAGAAGCTGATGTTCATCTGATGGTGCACAGAGCAGCCAGGCTGCGGATGAGGAATGTGAGATTATCAGTGAAAGGTTTTGAGGAATGTGCGGGAGACGGGCGTTGACTTCTTTTCAACCCCCGTCAGCTGCTAACGCAACAAGAAGTACGTCACATCGCGTCCGAGTGAGGACACTGAGACAAGGAGCAGCGCTTCTCTGTGGTCTCTGTGCTCCAAACGTTTTCTCCTGTCAGCAGTGTGAGTCACACTTCAAGGTTAATTGTGTAATAGTTGGAGATTTTGAGAAGAAACATCGACATCACGTGGTTACGTTTTAGATTGTGGCGGGATTTCACCCCGCACCCTCTCCTGAGCTTGCCAGTGAACTACGGTGGCACAAACCTGGACACCTCGTCCACCTTCTTCTTTGTTGGTTTATTTAAAGACAAGGCAATCATCCTAAATAGAAAATGCACTGTCAGGCGGGCTGGATTGTCCCCGCCAGGCTTCCATAGAAATATGGTGGTGCAACATGGCAGCTAACTTGGCCAAATTACTTTTGTTTTACTGCGATAATACACTTTCATTCATGTTTTTATGAGCTTTCACTAATATAAAAATCATCAATCAGGCCGTATTCTCCACACTGGACCTCACACCTTCATTTTCATTTTCTCAACCCGTGTCTTGTAGAAACCACGGGCCAAGCCCAGGCACTCCATCTCCAAGCCCATCGAGAGCAACTACTTCGGGTTGCCGCTGTCCACCGTGGTCAGTCCCGAGAGGCCCATCCCGGTCTTCATCGAGAAGTGCATCCGCTTCATCGAGACAACAGGTAACCAAAAGTCTGCTTCGCAAGTATCGCACACGCACACACACCACATTGCTCAGTAGCATCCAGCTAATTCCGGTGTCAACTGGTCTGAAATGATTCCGCAGGACCCCGCTCTGCCTTCACCTGCCCGCATTAATCTCCCTCTGGTTTCAGCCGCATTTCTTCCTTATCTTAATCCTTCGTACCCGGAGGGATTGCTGCGTGCTGCGGTCTCGGCGGAGTGCGATTCTGTCTCTCCACCCCCACCCCCACTCCCACCCCCACCTCAAATCAGCAGCCCGTTGTGTCTGCGTGTTTGTGTACTCGTGCTCGCTTTTGTGTCTCCTTCCTCCGTCTTTGATGAATGGCATTGTTTGGCTGAGCTCGGGGCCTCGCGCCGGGTCGTCTCTGGGGACAGGAACTCCGGTTGCGACGTCGTCGACTCACTTTTACGATGACCTAGAAAAATAGAGCCGGCGCTTGTTGTTGCGAGCCTGCAGGTTTTTCGGGTTTTGCTGTTTTTTTTTTTGTTTTTTTTCCCTTTTACATTCATTTTACAAAATGCACATTCACACTCGCGTCAGGTCCCGCACTTTCCCTCTCCTTCCCTGGGAATTGCCAGAGCGCAGAGGTGGTGGGACGGACACTCTAAACCCTCTTACCCTGTTGCTCTGACGCCAGACCCCTCCCTCTTTTCCCCCCTCCGCCCATATTTGGCCGGCCCCCTGGCTCACGCGGCCAGCTCTCCTCTCACACTGCCACCTCGTTCCCAGTGCGGCGCTGCTTTTAGTGCAGCGTCACTGCAGTCAACTTTAGTCTCCTGTCTCGCTGCTGCTCACTCTGCAGAACAAGTCTGTGGGGGAAGTAGCAAAGTTTGATTTCTCCTTTACAAAGAGAAGAAGGAGAAGTGTTAAATTAGCCTTGATATAAGCTGGTCATTTTTTGAGATTGCAATGCGCTCAGATCAGGTCACTGCCTGGCTGGAGGCCAGTCGCGCTGAAACTACAGTGTGAACAAAAACGCACCAAAAAATAAATCATATTTCAGCAAGAAAATCAGAATTGAATATCAGGAGCTGCAGTGTGAACACAGAGCAGCATTGGCAGCTCGTCCCTCTGGAGGAATCAAAGTGCTGCACTGTGTGTGTGTGTTGATGTACCGGCGATACAATGATGTGTGCAGACACTCTTGCACTTCCACTTTCTTGCTCTCGCTCGCTCTCTCACTCCCCGAGCTTTTCAGCCGCACCTCACTTTCCTCCTGTCCTCCGCGTCCCCTGTCCCTCCCTCCCTCTCTCTCCTTTCCTTCCTCCCTCGCTCGCTCCGCACCTTCCCTTGTCACATTTCATCTCTTTCATCGCGCCGCTAACCCATATTTCTGTCGTCTCCTTCCCCGTCCTGCCGCCGCAACTCTCAGTCCAATTCACTTTTCTCGCGCCGCCTCGCCTTCCCCCTCGTCAGCATTAGCGCTCGGCGGTCGTGCGGTTCGGTTGCTTTTTTTTTTTTTATTCAGTGAAGCCGAAGTGGGCTGCCAGGTAATGTTCTCCCCCATTGCCCAACCCCCTTTCCACAACCCCTCAGCCCCCCTGTCCGATCAATATCGCGGGCTAGGAAATTGGGAGAATGTTTGTGCTCAGCTCTTTTTCTGTGTGAGTTTTAGCTGGCTGCGCTGTTACCTGCGTCTGCGGCGCGCGGCCTCGCTCCTTCCGCAGTCGGATCCAATTAGGCTGTCCGGCGTAACGCGCTGAATTTACACGACACGCCGAGAGAATTAGTTTTTCCGAGGGAACCGGGGGAAGGTTATTCGCGCACATCCTCGCCCGGACTCTTCGCGTACGTCGTGCCCAAATTCAAACACACACACGGCATTTGCTGACGACGACGGTGGGAGGATGACCCCAGGACCTGCGGCTCTGACCTGCATTCTCTGCTTTTTCCGCCGTGTCAAACCAACAGAAGTGAAATCACACTGCTAATTTTAACCGGGGCGCTCCGCCTCGGTTTCTTGCTCTCGTCATTGGTATTCTACGGGAGCCCGAGACAGGACGTGGGACGGAAAAAAATAAACTGTGGCCACAAAATAGATATAAAGTGTGCATGAAATACTAAGTATGAAACAGCATGAAACACCTCGAAAGTGCAGTAGCCTACAGGATGTCCTTATGTGATATGTCCCACATTTAGACAGTTATTGAATTAGAATTTTGTGGGGACAATGTCATGTCATGTCATGTAGCCCCATAGTCATCACTGATGTGTTGCTTTTAAAAAAAAAATATAGGATAGAATATCATAGATGAACTTTATTGATCCCAAATTGGAAAACTACACCGTTGCAGCACTCAAATCAATACAAAAACAAAATGTGCAGTAATTACAAGAAACACTCAAGTCCGTCTGTATACAACAAAAAAACAGGTGCAAGGCAGTCAGTTGTGCCAAAGCAGGGATAAGAAAGGGTTTAGAAACCATTAGTGCAATATTTGCCATTGAGTCCAGAAAAAGTCCAGAATATTACACTGTCACACAGTGGCGAAGAGTTATACACAGGCCGCCTTTCGCTTTTATTAAAATTCATTGATTTGCTGGGGGGAAAAAGCTGTTTTTTTCCTAGTTTTTTTGTGCACAGCAGCAGAGAAAACTTCCAGTTTGTAGCCTTTTCAGCTCCGAAACCAAAATGTTCTTTCACTCGCTCCTTTGTCCCGGAGAGCCGCGCCGTCGGAAGCGGTGTCCTGCGCCGTTTTCATGCATTGTTTGCGATAAAAGCGGCGTACTTTGCAAAAAGAAAAAAAATCAATCTGCGGTGCCGGCTGTTATCTCCCCACGGCACGCCGCCGCGGCGACGAGCACGAGCGAGATGGTGCGCGCTCGAGTATATCTGCCGGTCTTACAGGCCCCCGTGGCGACATAAAGGGCAGCGCATGGCGACAGCCTGTTTACAAGGAGAACTGTGAAATGAGCCTCTGGGCCGGTGCAAACCCGTAGACGTGCCTGGGGGGGGGAGGGGCAGGGGAGGTCACGGCTGATGTAGGATCAGGCGGAGCAGACGGTGACGTGCTGCAAGAGGAGCCACGGCGCTCCCGGGGTTTGTGGCTGGACGTTCACAGCTGCGTCCTCGGCCCTCGGAGGTGAAGAGGAGAGCGGAAGAGAAAAGAATGGAATAAGACAGTGGTTTTCAAAGTGGGGGCGCTAAGGCGGCTGCTGAAAATTGGAGAGAAGATAAGAAAAATAATGCAAATATAATAGAAAAAAAAATCATTGATAATAATTTAATTATTAAATATAATGTATCATAATACATCATATGATTGTCAGAAACATTCACGTTCATGGCGTCGAATGTGTGTTGTGTCTGTTTGTACTATCTATTTATCATGGTCATTTTTCTCTACAAACGAGCCTCGGTAGTCAAAAATGAAAGAGGCGGAAGTAAAAAACAAACAGCCCAGCTGTGGAAGATGCTGCAACATAAAACCTGAAGAATTGGCCAGCTAAAGTATGAAAATATGACATTAAGAATGGCTTCACAACCATACAGAAAAATGGCCATGAATACCATCAACTTGTTAGTTGATGGTATTCTTATTCTGAACAGGTGTAACAATTATTGAATCACAAATAAATCACAAATAAAAGAAAGGGAAAAAAAACATTCTAAACGTTAAGTCAAGTTAAAAACATTTCTAACACTGTTGTTGGTCTGTTGGTTTGCTAGAAGCTAATGCTGTTTGAGGGGCTGTGGTGTAGAAAAGTTTTCGGGGGCGGGGGGGGTCATCTCATGATCTGCTAGACTCTAGCAGACCTTAAGATGCCTCTTTTTTTTTTTAAGGATTATTCCATATTTTTGTTTAAGGCGCAGGAGTGTAGCCACCGAGTAATAGCGCTGGTTTTATCTGCACTCTGGTGCCCTGCGGTGCAGGAGGCGCGACGGGGCCGAGGAACACATTGTTAAGAAGAGGCCTCCCGCCACAGGAAGCCCTTGGTATTTACGTTGCTGCAGGAAGGTGCCGGACGTTTGTTTGACCTTGGAGGAAGGATGCCCCCGCTTGTTTTCCACAGCTCACCTTTTTAGCTGCGTTACGTAAAAAAAAACAAAAAACAAAACAAGAAAGAACCGCCATTACTTAGCAAGCGAGGACGCCAAGGCAGAACTTCGCGCTTCCTGGTTCCATGAGTTTCTATCCCCTCCGAGCTCTGGGTTTTTTTTTTTCTTCTTCTCTTCCATTCCGCTCATCCTCCATCTTTTCCACTTTTTATTGTTTCAATCCCTCCCCCCCGATCCCCTCCCATCAATCCAGCTTTAGGCCAGAGCTTTTGTCGGAGCCCGCCCCCAATTCCCCTTCTATCAGTGAGACCCTCGCACCTGTGTTCCCCCCCCCCCCCCCGCCCCCCAACTCAATCGCCCTCATACTTGGCTGATTGTCCCTCTATCTCTCTGCGCCTCCCCACTAACACCACCACCACTGCTGCTGCGCCCACTCTCGCTCTCCGCATCTCCCCATCCGTCCCTGTTTTCCCAGTGTCTGGCTAGAAAAGCTTTTGTGGATAATTGATTGGTGGAAGGAGGCGATCGATGCTGTGTATGCCTTGACTGAGAGCTCTCTCATTTCCTCCCTGCCTCTCTTTTTTTCTATCTATCTCGCTTTCTCTTTCTGCCACTCCCCAGCTCCCCCTTGCTCCCCCAGGATTGATCTCCCCACACCCCCTTGTCTCCCCCAAAAGGGGATTTGAAGGAGTGGGTGTGGGTGGTAATCCGATCTCATATCATCTGCACAAATTATTAATGGTATCAAATGAAGTGCTAGCGTGCCTCGTCTCCTGACTTATGAGTACATGGACATGGAATGGTGATATATTTATATATATTTGTTATTTTTCAACCCCTCTAGTACCGAAAGTGCACAATCCTGCATTGTCGCGGCAACTTTTCCAAATGAATTGCAAACAGAATTCGCTAGCACTGCCGTGGCACTGAGATATGCTAATGGAGAATGCGACGCCGAGCAGCTGAAGGCGTGTTTTGATCGAGTCGCGTGCCGCCCCAACTTTGGAGATGAAGGGCTGCCACTTTTTTTTTTTTTTTTAAAAATTGCTATTTTGCCTCCACTCTGCTGGTATGCAATTTCCTCCCCGCGTGAGGAAATGTTCGGCTATTCACCATTTGTCAGCGCCGCAAAAAGAGTAGTAATTGTGTTTCTCCGGTTGTGCAACAACGGCAACAACAAAACAACAAAACAACAACGAACAAGATTCGATGAAAATCGTTCCGACTGACTTTGTTAAATAATCACATCGTAATAGAGCGGATTATCGCTGCACGCAGACGATTAAAAGCAGCGCGGGCGTCTTTAATAAGTTTTTAATTGCCGTCTTCGATCGCGCGGCACTGGGCTGCACCTGCTGAGACGCATTTAAAATCTGGAGAAACGTATTTTAGCAGAAGGCAAGACGAGCAAACGGACAAACCGCCCCTTCTTTTTATTGCGTCGCCGTGATTAACGAAACGGTGAGATTGGTGGTGTTTTCACTGAGGGCTCATTCGCAGGCGGAAAGTCGGCCGACTGCGGTTTCGTCAAGCCGCTGTAAAGCGCCCGCGCTCCAAAATGACCCTAGTTTGTCACCGCGTTCCACTGCCGTCTTGGCGGTGGTGGGGCCTGCAGGAGAGTGCTTTATGGGGTTAATAAGTAGCGCTAATGGTGTGTTCAAATGGAATGGGCCATTGCGGCGCCCCTGCCTTGCATATAACTCTTCAGAGGGTCTAAATGTTCAAGGAGTATCTGCGCACCAGTGACGTGCGATCAGGGGAGGCAGAGCCTCACCGGTCATTGTGGAAAAAATAAAATACATAATGGACAATGAAATGAAATGGTTATATGTATCAATTTGTTTGAACTAAACCAATTGTCAGAAAAGTGAAGAGGCACTGCTAATGTTGCTACATTGGCTGTAGCGTACGAGCTGTGAGGGGCAGCTACCACTTACTCGCTACTCTGTGTGTGTGTGTGTGTGTGTGTGTGTGTGTGTGCGCGCGTGTGTGTGTGCGCGTGTGTGTGTGTGTGTGTGCGTGTGTGTGTGTGTGTGGTAGACGCCAGCAACTGAGAGATTAATAGAAAAAAAACCCAAATGAATGCAGAAATCATGTAGCGAAATGCTACCTAGTGAGTCTAATGCAACACTGACGAAAAGAAGAGCAAATGTCCCCAGCAGTAGCGAGGCAGGGCAGTGGTAGCTGCTGAGAAATTTGAATTATTGACAGCAACATGTCATCCTCCCAACACTAGGGAGTGGAGTGAGTCTTTTCAGCTGGTCAGCTGCTTTCGGTTGACATATTAAATCATTACGATATGGAACGATAGTTCATAATGTACGTGTTACTTGCTTAGCAGATAAGGTGTACCCTATTTCTTGTACTCATGGTTATTTTTAAAAGGCAGACAAGAACGTCGTTTGCTGTTGGAGGGCTACAACAACACAATGTCTTCGATGCTATGCTTTGTGCCGTCGCTACGGACCCAAAACTCTCGTTCTTGTTGGATTCGGGTTCGGAGCAGACTGGTGGGAGAGTTTGTGTACAGGTTTTGCAAAGGAACGGTGTCTTCAGTTATACACACGCTCATTAAAGTGCCGACCGTGGAGGAAGCTCGTGCCGCTGCACGCCGTTTCCAGCAGAATAACAGCAAAATTACCAAAATAAAAACAAATCAGAAAAACATCTCTTTGGTGTGCTTTACAAAGTTCTTCTAACTTACAAAAAATGTGAACGAAAAGGTAGAAATATAAATACGAAGGAATACGTGTTTGTTCAGGGGTGCGCAAAGCCGGAGCCCTGCATTTGCTGCGCTACCTTTTTAAAAAGGTCTCCGTTGCGCGTTGTTTTAATATGTCCATCTCTTTTAGAAGAGAAAGCATCGCCCCGGTCTCATCCTCTCTCCAAATGTCAACATTCTTATTCGCGTTTGCCAGGTTGTTTCGCGCCGTCTGTTTTGTTAGACGACGTAGTTGTGCGGTCATGAGTCGCGAGAGAGGGAGGCGTGGCATGTGCACACTCGCATTGTCCAGTTAATAGTCCGATTAAGGCGTATACATGGCAGAGAAATTCGAATTCCAATCGCATTATCTGGGTGTCTCAAACTCCGATCATAATTGGAGTAAGGTGTTTACATGCATGTGAGTTCTCAGATCATAATCGGACTAAGGCAATAATTCGAATTTCTCTTGTGCCATGTAAACGCACTGAGTGGTACCTGCTACAGTGGAAGGCAGGAAGCAGGAAGTGCCACTACCAGCTGCCGCTGCCACGAATTGAGCCAACCCTGGCTGTCAAATGGCGGATAATCTACTCTGTTGGGTTCATCCATCCATCCAATTTCAAAACCTTCTTCTTGCTGAACTCAGGGTCGCAGGGGTCTGCTGGAGCCTCTCCCGGCTGCCATAGGGTGAAGGCAGGGTGACACCCTCGACAAATCGCCACTTCACTGCAGGGCCACATAGAGACAAACAAAGAAAAAAAAACATTCGCACTCACACCCAGTTCAATTCAATTTAGAGTTCCCAATTCACTTCTCATGCATGTTTTTGGCATGTTTTCAGCAGCGCTAGCCACTTCACCCTGTTGGCTTCCTGTGTCTATAAATCTGGTATCCGTCTGATATGAGTCACCGCCGCACCAGCCGTGAACCTCACTGCACATCACCTGCCGCCGCCGCTGCTGCTGCCGCCGTCGTGAATCAAATGTGCGAAATTTGCTCTCACAATGTTCTTCTCCTCCTTCCAACAGGCCTGAGCACCGAGGGCATCTACAGGGTCAGCGGGAACAAGGCGGAGATGGAGAGCATGCAGCGGCAGTTTGACCAAGGTGACTTGTTTTTCCAGACTCCCGCTCTCCCGCGCTGTGGGGAAAAGGCCAAGCCTCTCCTTTATAATAAGTCCGTATCACTTTAATTAACCAGGGAGCATTAATTCTCCTGCCCGGAATCGCCCTCGGCCCCCTTTAAGACTCTCCCGCCGCCTCCTCAATCTTCTCCCCCGGCCCCTCCCCCAACGTCTCAGCGTGCGCGTGCGCGTACGCGTACTGTACAAGCGCTGGCGGCGCGCGTGTCTATCTGGCGCGGGCAGGTAATTACCTCCAGATTGGTTTGGTTAATGAAGCATGTCGCTGCCAAGATAGATAGCAGAGCGAGATGGCCCCCGCGAACATGCGCTAGGTGTGTGCGTGCGTGTGCGTCCGCGCCTGGTTGAGGTTAAAATCCTACACAGGTAATCAGAGCTGAAGCGCCGCATTGAATCATCGGGAGCCCGAGGGGCCGATGGGACGAGACAATTACAGGCGGCGCTACAACGTGAACGTCTGGCAGGCGCACCGAGGATGACATTTAATCAGCTCCCCCGAGATCCCGCCGCCTCGTCGTGGTGGGGGGGTGGGGGGTGGAGGTACCCCCATCACAGGGGCCACTCCAAGTTGAAAAACTTTCCCGATTCAGAGTTCAAGAACCCGCTAACAGCGTTTGTAGCGCCTTTTTTTTTCTTTCTTTATTGCCCTCCTCCTCCCCGCCGCCCTTCTTTTACATTTTCTACCTTTTGTGAAGTAAAAGTTATCAGAAGATAGCTTTTTTTTTTTTATTATTAAGTTTCTCGAGGGCACCGGAGTCCAGCCATTGTGGTTTCTGCTGTCTGAGCTCTGCTCAAGTGTGCTTTTTAATTGTCTGTGGCTCCATCTTTGCATTTCCAACCCTGACGTTCCATTAAAAGAGCATTCCAATGCAGATTTTCTTTTCTTCAGAATTAATAACCCCTAAAGTGGATCTAAAAATGTAATATTATTATTAATAATAATAATGATAATAATGATAATAATGATAACAACAACAACAATGGTTTGGAGTGAAATGTTACCCATTTAAACATTAAATGTCTTTTTTGATAGCCTTTTTCTTCTAAATACAGAAGAAGAAAAAAAAATCCACTAAAAACATCAGCTTTTCAAAAAAACAAAACAAAAAAAAGCCCTGAGGATCCAATCAGTTGTTCTCCAGTGCTCTGATGTCCCACAAACAATTTTGACATATTTTTGACAAGCTAATCTTGACGATGACCAAACCTTTCCTTTCCCCCCCGGCAGACCACAACCTGGACCTCGTGGAGAAGGACTTCACCATGAACACGGTGGCCGGAGCCATGAAGGCCTTCTTCTCCGAGCTGCCTGAGCCTCTGGTGCCCTACAGCATGCAGGGAGACCTGGTGGACGCCTTCAGTAAGTCTCAGCGGGGCCTCGTGTGTGTGTGTGTGTGTGTGTGTGTGTGTGTGTGTGTGTGTGTGTGTGTGTGTGTGTGTGTGTGTGTGTGTGTGTGTGTGTGTGTGCGCGCACCTGCTCGTGTGGTGTGGGAAGTTTTCACCAAGCCAAAATCCTGGATTTAGCTTGAAATCCCCTCTGCTTCATTGTCACCTTTCCTCAACCCGGCAAAGGCTTTGCAATTTAAATCAAAGAGACGGATTCGCCTCCCGAGTTATCAGGGAAAAAACTCGATGTTTGGTAGATTATTCCAACCGCGGGACGCAGCACATGGGGTTTTGATAGCACGTCATAGAAAGGATGCAGACCGTCAGCCACCTGTTAGACATACCGGGGTGCTCCGCCACTCTCGCCATTCTAGATTTTTTTTTTATTATTATTTCTTTGTGCTCTGTAATCTGTCTGAATAGAGATTTAAAGTGCAGCTTAGTCTCGCCCTGTGCCAGAAAGATTTACCCCCGGGGCTGCAGCGCTGCTGTCACTCACAGCACCGCGGGTGTGTGTGTGTGTGTGTGTGTGTGTGTGTGTGTGTGTGTGTGTGTGTGTGTGTGTGTGTGTGTGTGTTTTCGGTGGCCCCTGCAAGAGCCTTCAGCCGTGACAGGGACCTGATTATACTCTGGCACTGGCAAGTCAGCGGGGGGAAGAAAAAAAAAAGAGAGAATGGGTGTCAGGGAAGGAAAAGCGAGGTGAAGCTGCAGGCGAGGTGCCTTCATTCAGCACCAAAGTGGCAAAAAATTGTGGCGAGTGGATTCCCGCTCGGGGAGAAGAGGGACGTCGGCGTGACAAGAATTCCGCCTTCGATTCAAACAAGATGTCGGAAGTTCGGCCGAGTTTTTCCCCTGCTGGCCGCCGGCCGCTGTGCAGTCGTCGCGCCTGCAATGTGTTTTTGATCGGCGCTGACCTCATCAGGGGAATACAAACTGGCCGCCTCCCTCGTTGCAAACGCCTGTGTGTGTGTGTGTGTGTGTGTGTGTGTGTGTGTGTGTGTGTGTGTGTGTGTGTGTGTGTGTGTGTGTGTGTGTGTGTGTGTGTGTGTGTGTGTTTTCGGTGGCCCTGTGCACCAGGATGTAGTCTGCCTTGTGTGGAGGTGTTTGTTTTCCTCACCTGGACGTGCCAGCAGCCGCACTCTCGTGGGCACCTCGCCTCTTTCTTTGCTCTCGTCCTCGGCTTCTTTCTTCTGCTGACTCGACCTCTTCCACTAACCTTCCCCCCTCCCTCTCTCTCTCCCTCACTCCCTCTCTCTCTCTCTGCTCAGAGATCAACGACAGGGAGCAGCGCTTCCAGACCATGAAGGACATCCTGCGCCGCTTCCCCAAGGAAAACTACGAAGTCTTCAAATACGTCACCAGCCACTTGAGCAAGTGAGTGAGCGAGCGAGGGCGGGGCCTCCGGTGACCTCGCCGTGACATCATCAAGTCCGCCCCTGCGACGAAACAGAGGCTTATTCACAGTCTATTTTGGGGAAGCGGTTACTTCTGCAAACGGCTGCGGAGGTTATTTTTGTGGCAGCAGTTCGAGTCACGCAAAGTTCCTCTTTCCCCTGAACTTTTTGCTTTCATTTGCACTTTCAGTGATGGAAAATCTGAATTTGTGATTTAATCTTGAATCCAGAGCCAGATTGGACCCTTTTTTTTTCTTCTTTTTTTTGTTTTAGGTGTCAAATTACTAGAAGATTAAGTGCTTGTGGGAAGGTCAAGTAGACTAATGTCACACTTAATGCTTCATCTAGAAGTGTATTTAATTGTGAGCATTTTAGCATTGGTGATGATCACACTGGCATAGTCATTTATAAAAACACAGCGTATTTTTTTTACCAAACTTCTGCAGCTGCATTTCTAAACCTCCAAACTGAGACTCTTTCAATTTTCAGGCAAGAATCACAGCACATAAAAATTCATGTTTTCCAAAATGACTGCGAATATGATTTGAAATATGTAAAATGCCAGCTTCCTTCCAGCCGTTTGTGATGCGCGCTGAGATTGATTTACGCAAAAAAAAAAAACACAGACACATCAACCCAGAAACTTTCTTTCTGAAACTTGAGCAGCCGTATCGACCGGCGTCGCTCCGGGTCGCACGTGGGCAACTTCTCTCGGTAATCAGGGTTGCTTTCAGCCGCACTTCCATGGCGCTGCCGCACACTGGAGTTGAAGCGCCAACGTGTGAGCCGACGGACGCGCAAAGAATTCAGATATTGATCGGATTCCTGCCTCCTCCGTCTGGTGGATGTAAATCAGAGGTGAAGTGGATGTTTGCCAAAGTGCCAGTGGCCAAAGCAGACAGGTTGGATTTTCCCTGGCATTACCGGTCGGCCTGCAGAAGCCCAGGCTTCAACAAGGGCTCGCTATTTTCCCAAAAAAAAAAAAAGAAAATCTAAAAAAAAAAAATAGAATGTTTCCAAAAATATCATTATCGTCCAAATCTGTCTGGTTCATCCGATATTTAGTGATTAGTATTCCTCTAAAATCCATCCCAAATACAAACAACAATTCAGATAATATATTAATAACGTTCTGTGCACTCATAAAAGTGTTTTGGAAAACTGCAGATTTAATCGCTGATTTTGTTGTTGTCCGTTGTGTTCTGTTTTTAGCGCCTGTGTACTTCCTCAAATCCAGCCTGTGTGTGTGTGTGTGTGTGTGTGTGTGTGTGTGTGTGTGTGTGTGTGTGTGTGTGTGTGTGTGTGTGTGTGTGTGTGTGTGTGTGTGTGTGTGTGTGTGTGTGTGTGTGTGATCACGTATAAAATTTTAGAAAAGTATGCGAACATACGGACCATTAAAAGGTCACGTTGGCTACAACATTTAAAATGGGCTTCGAGTAATGGATTATTCTGTCTAATATTCCATCCATTCACCGAGCGATTGGATAAAACATGGCCATGGCTCGATGGTATCAAAGATTGGTAAGGAAGTGACGTAGATTCTAAGACCGTCTCGAAAAGTCCCGTTGAAGACGAAGCTGACGTCAAAGAGGGTGGCTAACATCGATGGAGATGGGCAATGATTTTACCCTATTTATCATCCCTAGCCTCCAAAACTGGAAACTTGACCGGTACCGTAACTTGAATTCTGATCCTAACCATGAGTCGGACCCGAGTCCTGTTCCTAAACCGAACCGTTGATTCTTTCCGTGTCTTCCGACAAGAGTTGGAAAGAAGCTACGGGACTTTGTTAGAATCTACGTCACTTCCTTACGAATCTTTGACACCATCGAGCCATTACCATGAAACATACGTTTGCTTAATTAAAGCCCGGAAGCAGGTTGTGCCACGCTAAAAAGAGTCCGTGCGAAACGTGAGCTTTCCATTGAATTAAACGACGCCTCGATGCAAACGAAATTCCTTGATTATGTTTTTGTAATGGAGTTACTGGAGGAATCCTCGCAGCCCTGGTATGAATCCAGTAGATCACTTTTAGTAATCAAAGTGAAGTAAGGATTTGTTGTCTGTCTGTCTAACTCCTCTTTTTTCTCATTGTGTTTTTTCCAGAGTGAGTCAGAACAACAAGCTGAACCTGATGACCAGCGAGAACCTGTCCATCTGCTTCTGGCCCACGCTGATGCGGCCCGACTTCACCACCATGGACGCGCTGACGGCCACCCGCACCTACCAGACAATCATCGAGAGCTTCATCCACCAGTGCGCCTACTTCTTCTACAATCAGCCGCTGGCCGACGGCCTGCCGGGCTCGCCCACCTCCACGCTCTCCTCCTCCTCCTCCTCCACCTCCGCCTACTCCTGCATGGCCGGCAGCTACTCGCCCTCGCCCGCCGCTCCGTCCCCCACGCCCTACGTCTTCGCCGCCACGCCGCCCGTCATCCCCCACTACGGGCGTCCCATCCACTACCACCACCGCCAGCACCACCACCACCCACACCACCAACAGCAGCACCACCACCACCACCAACAGTCCCCGCCCCACTCGCCGCCCGCCACGCCGCAGTCGCCCATCCCCGCCCTGCTGCCGCCCTCCCTGCACCCCCACCACCCGCCTACGGAACAACACACACTGTGAACCCCCCCCCTCCCCCACCCGCCCTCCCCCAGGGATCAAGGGAAGACAAAAAAAGAGGGGGATGAAAAGAAGGACGGAGCAAACGGGAGTGGAGAGAGTTTGGAGTTTCGCCCTGAGCGAGGCGGCCGAGTCGGGAGACCGAGATGCAGTATGTACAGGGAGAGGACGACACGTGGGGAGAGGGTGGGGTGAGGGGGTGGAGGAGGGGTGGATGACAGCGCCCCGCCCCCCCACCCCCGCCATCCCTCTTGCTTTTTAAAGGACAGAGAAGCGGAACAATGAAGAGCCTCTGAATCCAGTGTGACATTTCTCCATCCTGGCCACTTCCCTCCATTGTCGCCCCAGTCTCGCTCCATCTAGTAGACGTGCCCTCCTTGCCTTACAGAGAACACACACACACACACACACACACACACACACTGGCACACACTCGACCCAAACAAAGACTCTGTGCCAGTAACTCTGAGGAGACTTGAGCAGGGGGCCTCGAGCTTGACACCTGTAACACAAACAGCCGCTGGTCAGTGAGCCTCCTCACCCCCTCCACCCACCACCTCCTGATGGGCTTCTTTTTTTTTTTTCCATTTTCCTTTCTGTCTTTTTCGTTTTGGTCCCACTGTGGCCCAGACCAAGGTTGAAGGTAGACGGAACCAGACGCACCAAACACGTTGGTCTGCGTCGCCGCTGTGCAAGAGAGACGCGAGCTAACTCACCTGACTGGAAGCTCTGTCCTCTGGCACTCACACGTTCTCACCTGTCAGGCCGTCACAGGCACACACACACACACACACACACACACACACGCACCCCTTCAGCTTCAGTCCAGGCGGTATGCCAAGCTCAGTTTTAAAGAAGGAAAAAAAACAAACAAAAGAAATCTCAACCAACCAGATATGCAAGGCTGCAATGGGCAGGATGCAAAGGATTCTGGGAGCTCTCGCTCCGCACGGCATTCTGGGTAGGCTCCACCCCCTCCCCCCATCTCACCGTTCACGCTTGAGTCTGGCGCCGCAGCGTCCACACAGTGATTATCAGTGCAATCGGTACAATATCCAAAACATTCTGGGTGCATTTTTTTTTAAATAAATGAATCCTTGCTCACTCGAAGCGACAACTCGACAACTGGCAGGTGTTTGTGTGACTGTCAACTGGTCTGCGTGCACATGTTTCCATGCAGGGGTTTTATTTTCTTTTTTCCTGGGAGGGTGTAATCTGAATTTGCTGGCATGAGGCGGACGGCAGGAGTGAACCCAGGGTGGGTTTTCTCTTCACAGTAAAGGACCTTGTTCAAAAAGCACTTTTCTGAGCACTTTGAAGGCACCGGCTCTCTTTTTTTTTCTTCTTTTTTTTCAATTGGAGGGGGTGACGTGACGGCCACAGTTCACTTTATTCTGTAGTCCACCCCTGCTCTCTCTTTCTCTGGGAGCACACCACTGACATCTAGAGGAAGAAATGTGTGTTGCAGCCGTGACTCTGTCTTCACTGCTACATGGCCACAGGACCATTTTCTTGCGTTTTTCTTTCTTTTTTTTTTTTTTTCCTTCTTAGCAAATCAGATTCTCTCTAAGGTGCAATTTGTCAACCCCCCCCCCCCCCCCAAACTCCCCCACCACCACCACCCGCCCTCATTCATTAATGTTTCTCAGCTGTTACAAAATGCAGAGCTCCAGAGGGGCAATAGTGTAGATGAAAGAACAAGAACCATTTTTAATCGGGCAGAAACGGAGATGACACGGGTGCCTCGACCGGAAAAACCATGCTGTTGAACCGCAGCGTCACATCAGGCTTGCGGGCGGGGAAATCAAACCGCCTCTTGTTATTTGTCACCTCGCCGCCGCCGCATCCCGGTGGCTGCAAGTGTGATTTAAAGCCGTTGAGGCGCAGACTAACGTGACAAGAAGCAGGTGAGATGATGTTTCTCCCCCCCCCCCCCCTTGCTCCAATCTTCTCCAGCGGCACGTCTCTGAAAAAGGGAAAAATTCAAACACGCACCACCGGACTCCCCCTGGTGTCACTGTTAGGCCGACACATCCACCACTCAGTCTGGTCCAAGAGGGACTATTGGCTCTGTGAGAGGCAGCAGAACCGAACAGATAGTCCATTCATCCGTCTGCGTGACTGGAGAGGAGCATCACTGAATTCCTCGGCGCAGGCTGCAGTTACCGGAGAAGCCGACTAAAGAAGCGGAGAGCGGCTCTGGGCAGGACTCTGTGTGTGTGTGTGTGTCTGTGCGCTCATCCAAGCAGCTTTCTGTGTGTGTGTGTGCGTGTGTTTGTGTGGTCACCTGGTTCTGTTTCCTGTCTGCGCCATCACCCACTTCGGCAACAACCTTGGAACTGACCTTCGGCCTCACTGAGGAGCTTCTTCACGATCTGTTCACCCGGTGTTTTGGATGCATGAGTTTGTTTGTGTTGGGATGGATGGGCGGGTTGGTTGGTTGGTTGGTTGGTTGCTAGTGCTAGTTAGCTGTGCTTGGCGGACGGCCCAGATGCCAGCGCCACTCAAACAAAACGTGAAGCAGCAGCAGCAGCAGGAGGAGAAGGAGGAGAAGGAGAAGGAGGAGGAGGAGGAGGAGGAGAAGAAGTTGGAGGAGGAGGAATGCAGCTCTGGCGGTCAGCGGCCCCGCTGTGTAACCCTGTTAGCCGGGCCAGATTACACACACTGATCCCCCACAGAAAGTGTGAGCGGGGGGGGGTGGGAGGGCAGGAGGGGAGGACGGACAGAAGGCAGTGGGTGAATGGTGTCGTTCTTTTTCGGGGGGGGCGGGGGGGATGGGGGGTGGGGGGGTGAGGAAGGAGCGCTGGTGCTCGTGTGCCGATGCCAGCCAGCGGCTCCGTCTGTGTATATCAATGTGTCAATACTGACGTGACTGCGAGGCAGCCAAAGACTTTCCTGGACGGACGGAGAGACGAGGAGAAGCAGACGAGAAGAAGCGGGATTTGGGGGGGGGGGGAAGAAAATGTGACTTTTTTTTTTCTTTTTGGTTTAGTGCTAATATGTGGATGCGTTGCTTTCTTTCTTTTTTTCTCCTCCCCTTCACTTTTAATTTCTCATCCAGTGGTGACAGATGTCTGTTAAGTTAAAGTGAGAAACAAGCAAAATGGTGTTCAAATGGTTGTCTATTGTTTTTTTGCTTTTGTTTTTTTTTTAGGGGTCTAACACTTTGCCCTTTAGTCAGTGGTGATAGATAAAAAATAAAAAAAAAGTTCTTTTATGTTTTATTTTAATAATGACAAAAAATGCAAAGCTTTTTTTTTTTTTTTTTTTTTTTAAACGAAAAACGGAAAACAAAAAGAAAAGTTTCTTTGTGAACGATTGAGAGGCTAGCCCAGTATAGTGCATGATTTCTTCCCGGCCGAGGGAAGAGGGCTCCACCACTCTCACTATTTAAGAGATGATAACAAAAATATTAAGATATAAAGGGGGAGAAAAAAAAAATGAAGTGCTGTAAAGTGAAACGGGGGGAAAAAAAATTGTCATCGGTTTGACAAGGTTGGAAATTTGTCTCAATGGGAATGGTGCATACAGCAAGGCCTTATGTGATCTTTATCATAGTTAATAAATCAAATCTTGTAAAGCCTCTGCTTCCTGTCTCTTTGTTACACAGGGGCCAGTAAAGATCCACAGCAGCTCTGAGATAATTTCATATGTGCTTCACCGAGCACTGGGAAAGCTGCTGAGTTTGTGCTCTGAGCTTGGAGCGCTAAAGAGAGAAAACGCAACTGGTCTTGATCATATAAAAGCATCACACTGTCTGGAATCTGTAGTTTACTGTTAAAATGTAAATATACTGCACACTGGTCTGTAAAAGACGCAACACAGACTAAGACACTGCTGAGTAGTTGGATGTCATTACGATTTCGCGCCAGCCATTTTCCATTGATGGGGAAATTCATATTTATTCAATTTAAGACCAATAGTTATATTTTACATTCTTGTCATGAGGAGAGTTCTGCTTCCCCCCAATGTTAATTTTGTATGTATGCTCCCATCAACGATTAGGACCCTAAACATTTTCAAGTCAAGTCAAGTCAAGTTCACTTTATTGTCAATTCCAGCTATATGTACCAGACATACCGAGTAACTGAAAAAACGATTCTCTCGTGCCAAAACATATAAACATAAGTTAAAAAGAGAGAGAAACATACTAAAAACATACAAAAAATGTAGGAGGAGATATTTTAACAGCAGCAGATGCATAGTGCAATGATAAAGCAGCATTGTTAATTTTTTTTTTTTTTTTGGGACTGTTAATTCCCTGTTAATTTTTTGCGAGGGAACTTAAACAAATGGATGAAAGCATCATCCCTAAACACCAGGGTACTGGTTAACACTGAGCTGCAGCTGGATGAGCTACACACACTCCAACTCCTGCCTTTTTCCTGCAGGGGACAGCATCAGTCACATCCAAGTGTATGGTACCCTTTGTGACATCATAGAGGGCTGTTTTAGACACTTGCGGGTTTTTTTGTTTGTTTTTGAAACATACTTTCTGCAGAGCAGGATGAAAGGCAGAGAAAGGAATTTTCTTCTGCTTGGTGAGTTCACCAACAGGATAGAGAAACATTGTTCTTGTTAATGATCTTTTTATTCTGATGTTTAGCTCCACCCATCATAAGGGTACAAACAAACTACTCTCTCTCTCTCTCTCACTATATGTTGCTGAAGCGACATCAGGGTCATATTTGTCGGGCCGGTCAGGGGCCCCACAGGGCCCAGGTTGCTCCACTGAGATGGGCTCCCGCCCGGCTCCAACCTGCGTGCCATTTGAGGACGATGCAAGGACCCCGGTCCCTGAGAGGGCGGCGTGAAGGCCTCGCTGCCATTTTGTGGTGCCCTCCTCTGACCTTTTCATGGAGTCAAACCAAAGGAAATCCATGCCCATGACCTTTGCGGCGCATCTCTCCATTCTGGCTCGGTCGGTGGGGGGGTGGGAGCAGGATTGGGAATGGAAAGGGCAGGCCCACGTGCGCACAGGACACACGACCCTTGAACTCTAACCTTTCACAAAGTCATGGGGGAGGGAGAGCGACCGGAGTGTGTGGAGTGTCAAGGCGTGAAAACCCTCAAAGATATGTCACCATCAGTCTGACTGGGCCGTGTTTGCCAGCGGATGGGGAGAAACGAAGAACAAATACTTTATTGCTGTTTTTCTCAGGTATCTGTACTTTACACGACAACTTTTTACTTTTACTCCCAACATTTGCACACAAATGTCTGTAATTTCTACTCCTTACATTGAAAAAAAAAGGCATGCTTGTTACTTTTGTGTTTAAAAGATACAATTTCTGTTAAAAGTAATTCACGTATTATATATTATAGCTGATCTTTTCTTCAACTGGAGCCATTTGAACTATGCTCACGTTTGGTCGAACATAAAAGCCGATCATATTTCTGAGGTTTGGAGATTATTGTCAAGTACCTCGGATTTAGGGGTCACCGTTCAGTACGTTTTCAGTACAGAGAAAAATGAACATTTAAAAGGATAAACAGCCAATCACGGCTCACTGGTTATAACGATCACTGATAACAGATTGGTTATGCCGTGGCTGAAAAAAACGAAACAAAAGAAAAACAAACAACTATAGTGCTGAGTACCAAAGCTGATTAAAAAAAATGATGCAGATGCTCATCAAGACATCTGGTCAGTTCAGTCCAGAATATTCTGTCACAACTTTTTCCATTTTTACAAAATTATCAACGAGTATATAATTTCATCATTTACCTCTTGCGTTTAGGAACCCGTACTTTCTTTCTCAAGTAAAAGAGTTAAATCCGTACTTTTAGAACGATATGTTTCTTTTACGAAAGTATCCGTACTCTTGCCGAAGTGAATTCTTTTGACACATCTGATGTTTCCACATGCAAGGAAAGCTGATCTGATGCGATGTGCGCGCATCACATCCCGCTGCCTCTCCTTGCGCTTGCACCGATCAGCCACTAGGAGGCCGACTTGCCCCGCAGTAGCAGCACAGCGGCGCTCCGCTCGGCTGTATCCGGGCTTTAAAGGGAGGCGTCGAGGCGACGGGATGGGGGTCAAGGTTCTGTAGGTATGAACCGGCGAGGAGAACGTCTTAATCCTGCGCTGTGAGTGAGACGGACGCCGAGGACTGTTCTCAACCCTCCCCCCCCACCTTCCTCCTTCATCAGTCCCACGTCTGGGAGGAGGAAGTGGGTTCGGCTGAACTCCCTCAGATTGTTCGGGAAGACTCGGTGAAGGAGGAGGGCGGGAGAGCGGCAAAAAAAAAGAAAAAAAAAGAAAAAAAGTATAAGCCTCGGAATAAAGACAAAAAGAAGTTCATTGGAAGTCATTGTCGCTCTGTATTAACGGCGCGATGCGCTTCTTTCTTTTTTTTGTACGAGGCGTGACCGAAAAAATAAAAAAAAGTTCCGAAGGCAGACAGAGAGAGAAGGGGTGGTGGTGTGGAGGGCATATATATAAGCTGTGGAGAGGAGCAGCAGAGTGCTCTTATGATGAGTCGAGGCACGTATCTCCGCTCAAGCGTGTCTTTCTGGGGCCGCTCGGAGCTCGCAGCTGCGGCGGCGGGTATTGAATTTAGATGCGGCCTGCTGTCTCTCCCTTCCGGCCGCTACAGGTGGAAACGCTCCTATCAATACCGAGTGTCCGAGCGCGGGCGTGTGCCGATTCTTCTCATCGATGATTTTTTTTTTTTTTTTTTTTTTTAGGTGCCCCTGCCCTTCCCTTCCCTTCCCTTCCCCTTCTGCCTCCCCGGAGGAGCCCGATTGATTAATGTCTGGGTCACTGTGGTATTTCCATATTGATACCTCGATTGATGACGGCGCTCCAAGGACCGAGGGCCGTTATTGAGCTGCTGCCGTAAAGCGATCCGCCTCGCGCTCCCCTACGGCGGGCTCGTGTCTGCGTGCGCGAGCTGGAGCTGCGAGTACACGTGGTGGCCAGGTTGGAGAGGGGGGAATAAAGCATTGACGTACTATCCCCCCCCCCTCCTCCAGTGGCCACTCGAGGTACTGCAGCATAAAAAAAAAAAGAAATCCCATGTGGCCCCCACATACCGCAAGAGTTGTAAAGACGTAAATAATTTGTTCCGAGCATGACGTCACAGCGTCACGCATGCTATGTCTCGGCTCGTTCTCATTGGCTGCGTCCTGATGTGTCCAGGCCCCCAGAATCCAAGATGGCGGCCCATTAATTTCAAGGAAATTGCTCACGCAGCGCATACGCCCAAAACGTTTTTGTCTTCCACATTAACAGGCCCATCGAGCATGCATGCACAGTAGTGTCACTTCCCATTATGCCTCTGTAACTCACATGATCTATTTGGCCAATCAGAACGATTCTGAAGAACGTCACTTACAGACAAGTCAGGACGCAGCCAATTGGAATGAGCGGCGACAGCACGTGACGTCATGCTGGGAATAAACTCTGTTCTGGCGATTTTCCGGCCTTTATAATTTTATTTTAAACGACTAAAAGTTGGTTGTGTGTGACATAGTAGAGCAGCTCAGCATGATTGATCATCCAATGGACATGATGGAGCTTCAGAAAGTCGAACATTTATCCCTCTGTTTGCAGCCTCCAGCAAAAACACTCACACACATGTTTGAACGAGGACAGATACAAGAAGACATAATATTAGCAATGGCGTGGTGTGCTGTCACTAATCTGGGAGAAGTCTCAGTGTCATTTGTGACATCACAAAGGGCTGATTCACAGAACTGCAAGGTCACCCAGCAAAAGAAGTAAAGGATGGACCTCTAATTCCTGAGTAGGTTCACTGGCAGACAGGAGAGTTAAAGACATTGTTTTGCATAATAAGGGACCTTTAATTATGTCCAGTGTTGTACCTACTCAGAAACAAACAACCAAAAGCTCCATCTAATACACTATTGTTATTATTTTTCTTCTATAACTGACAAATATTTCAGCTGTTGTCGTCGTACCAATAACAAACTGTCTTCCTCAAAAGACCTTCTTCAATCGTATATAGTAAGCGACGACACACTGAATCCCATTCAGTTATCAATCCATCTAATACACTTGCAACAGTGAAATTGTTTTACAGTGCAAGTAATGGCACTGAAATATGCATATAATATGACAAGCTTCTGCAATTTTCTACAGAATCTTTTAATAAAAAAAAAGAAAAAAAAAGATTATTATTATTATTGCCATTTATGGGAATTTTATAAATGAATGCTGTCATGCTGACTATCTGCATAAGGACTGTTTGTAGTGTAAATAGCTTTTAAAGTGATTTTACACTGCCTGCAAAACAATGATGGGGGGAAAATATTCTCATGCCTGTTTGTCATGTTTGCAATCAGATTGCTGCCTTTTATGAATGATACAAATGAATGTTTTTGTTCGCCATCCGTACAACCACCGCTGCCATTTTTCTACCTTATCTCTCTTTTTAAAAAAACATGTTTTTTTCTTTTTTTTATCATTGGCTTAAGCGCACACGCCTCATAATGCAGAGCAACTCCACGGAGGGCCCGGAGTTGTGAACCCAATTTTGCAGACCCCCTAATTTAAAGGACAGGGAGGCGCCGGCGTGATTCTGTGGGACTTGTTCTGCTTGTTGTGGAGATTAGTTTGGAGGCAGAGGGCATTGTGCAGAAATGATAGTCGGTGAGGATAAAAAAAAAGGTTGATCTGAACTGATTCCTCCTCCTCCTCCTCCTCCTCACGCTTTTAGGGTCAGTGGTTTGAATGGGATCTCAGCCTCTGGGTACCTGAGACAAAGATCAGGGGCCCACGACGTATATCTGCTTATTACATCTCCTGAAGCGGAAAACATGCAAATAATAAATGTATGAGCAACGTGCTTGTTTTTTTGCTTGATTAATTATGCCGTTTAATTCCGGATCCACCACACCGCTCCGCCGTATAATTTCCCAGCGGTCTTGGCTGTTTCTTCTCTCACATGCGCTCTTTCCCTTCTCTCCCCCTCTCTCTCTCTCTCTCTCTCCCTCTCTCAACCCCCTCATTGCAAAATGAATCATGAATCCGAGCGCCTTTTACCCCAGGGGGAGAGCGGGCGAGCTGTGCGATTGGGCTGACCAATCACGAGCATGGGAGGCAGACGCGCGGACCGAGGCAGCTCCCCTTCTTTTGTTGTTGAAGGAAACTTCCCGTTTGGTCCCCCAAGTGCATCAAGGGGAGCGAGTGCGAGGAGACCAGTTAGCCGCCGTCACCTGTGCGTCTCTGCGTGTACACAGTCAGCCAAAAAATAAGTACACACATCGTCAGTAAAGGAAAAACGTGCATAAATATTTAATTGTGTAAGTGCTTCTATACAATTGTGATTTGAAATTTTTGATCAAATCACAATAACACTGCGTACTGCGCTATGTCTTGCCAACAGATGGCGTTACCCTCATGAACGGAGCATCAAAAAGCGATGCGGTAACAAACGTCACCCAAGCAGTAGCGTCTGGAAGCCAATGGCCTCCACTTTGAGCGCATTTGGTAGTGAAATATTCACGCAAGTGTTTCTTTTCCTGATGTGCGTACACATTATTTTGGCTTGACTGTACATCAAATCCGCCCGCGTCTCTTTGCGTTGCAGTTTGTCCAATCGCATCGTGCTCGTCGGCGTGTGCGGCCGTTTACGGTGTCAAGCGGCAACCTCGGCCGCTCATCTGCCGCCTCCCCCGGCCTCCCCCGGCCTCCTGACAGTTCCAGGTTAGCCCTCCTCTCCTCTTCCCCTCCAACTTTCCTCTCAGCTCTCCCCGGGGCTCCGCTGAGAATACTGCTCAGATCCAGGCCTCTGAGCCCCAAAGCCGACCCTAATCCTCCCCATCGATCGCCCTGAGAATTTCTTCCCCGGCGCAGCAGGCATCCCCGAGTGCTCAAACTTCCAACCTGCAACAACTGGCACCGCTTCGCAGGCAGTAGAGACGGAGCGATAGCACAATACCGTTCTTTCTTTCTCCCCCCCCACCCCCCACCCCCCCACCAACAGATGGGCCCTGTTGATGTGATTTGTGCAGTTAGGTGGCTGCGGCAGGTGGTGCGGCGCCGGTGAGAGTGCCGCCGTTGTTGTCTCCCCTTAATTCAGTCAGAAACCTCCATCCAGGCCGTAATCTTCTTGTTAACGCGAACAATCTGCAGGCCGCGCAGCTCGTCGGGGGTCTGTTCGCCGCTTCGCTCCCACCGAAAACAAAAGGCAGGAGGAGCGACTCATCAGTAACTGGAGAAGGTTAATGCTGCATTTGCAAGTTTGCGTCAAGTGTAATTTGCGAGCGAGCGGACAGAAAGCAAAATTATTGTTGTGGATGAATAAAGATAAACTGTAAAGTCAGCGAGTGGTTTGAAGCTTGAGCTCACTGTTTAAAGGGGCGTAAAACTCGATCAACTCGAGTCATCAGAGTTACACTAAGAGGCCTACTAGGGCGTGTATATCATTCAGCCTTTCACAGCTTAGCAGCTCCTCTAAATTGTGTTTTTGTATTGTTCATATTTAGGTCTAAATACGCAATGTTTCTTCGAAATCTTAATCACTGATCTGCGGGCGTGAGGGCCGATTGTCTTTCGCAGCCGCGCTGATGAAGATGGAGTGACGGCAGCTCGTGCCCACTCTCCCAATCGGCAGGAAGATGAGAAAGCATCATTAGAGTTCTCCTGGGAAAGCCCCCCCCCCCCCCCCCCCCCCCACAACCCAACCCAACCAGCGGTCCATCGCGCGTTACACACTCGTTCATTATTTATTGAGGAGCCGTGCTTCCCCCGGAACTGCTGGTGTGGAGTTATTCCAGAGGTCTTTTTTCGCCACATCTCCTCCTGCTCACGAACGAAAACCAGCCGAGTGAAGCCTGTAGTAGAATAGTGGCTTTTTAAACCTCAGCGCTCAAGTCCCCCCGCCCCCTCCCATTGGTGAGGGCAGCTCCTTATGGGAATGGGAATTTTTTTTTGGTGTGAAGCAGCTGGCCTTGTCAAAATTGTGTCTCTGTGTACCACTAAATTGTTTGTGTTTATAAATATAAACTTGATATATATATATGTATATATATACATATAAAAAGACAATTAGATTGTCATTAGTGTGCTAGATTGTACTGAAGTCCTTCACTTTGTCTTCAAGAGTGTCCGGCATGAAACTCAGTAGTCCTAGCTGATGTCCTGCAACATGACCTGAATTTAGGCACTTTTATCCTTTATTGACGTGTTAGAAACATTTTAAAGCACGCAACTGTTTAATTTGATCTTAATTTTTGGTTATTTGTCAAAGTTCTTTGGCCTTTTGTCAGGCCGGGACACAGAAATCTTAAATATCAGTTTTTATTTGATTCACCTATGACATAACAGGGTGACAAATTAAAAGACTGTGAAACTCCTATGCTTATCCAAGCCGGCTCTCAGAATACTCTAAAAAGGATGACAGGAAATCACTCCAGAAGGATGGAAACGGTTTATAATCTGAAGCTAAGAAAATAAGGCAAACAAAACACTCTGACTGGAGGACGAAGGCTTAAGACTATCGCTAAGACTAAGAAAACAATTAAACTTCAACAAAGAAACCAAAATCACTCTCAGAAAACCAAAACAGCTATAAAAAGAAACCATGACTTGGAGGCTAAACTAAACCCATAACAGTTACCCCCCCAAAAAAAATCACTAATTTTGAGGAGAATTGGCTTACTTGCGGAGACCTCCATGGCTATGAACAGGCTCAGGCGACCAAACAGATAAAGACACCCTGGGACAAGACAAGGGAGACGCAGACTATTTAAGCATGTGGAGGGTAATGGGGAACAGGTGAAGACAATAGTTAAATAGGTCAGACACACAGGTGGCACATAAGGTAGGGCAGGTGCTCTGAAACGAGAGGAGAGTTGGTTACTTTTCAAAATAACACAGGAAATGACAGGCCTAAAAAAAAAATTTAAAAAAGAGGCCAAGACAAGACAAACATCACCACGATCGCAGGTCAGTCACTGTTTTTTTTTACTCGTGCAGTGGCTGCCTGAGGTTTTATAGTATAAGCCAATACTTGGCTTATACTATAAAACAATACTTTTCTTACCTTTTTACTCTGTGTCACTTCTCCAGCCTGTCTTTTCCCTTCATTAGCATTTTCTCTACCTGGGCTGACCACATGCACAGACGTGCATGCGCGCGCGCGCGCGCACACACACACACACACACACACACACACACACACACACATGCTATTTCCTCCCCCTCGCCAGCACCTCTCTATACCTCACTGCCTTACCTCTCCTTCCTGCCATTTCCTCTCTCCTGCTTCCTTCCTCCCCCCTCCCCCCTTCCCTCCCTCCGCCTGCGCCCCCCCCGCCTCCGCCACCTCCACCCGCACACCTCCGCACCCCCACCTGCCACGACCCTCCATCTCTCCTCCCCTCCCTGGTTCTCTTTATTAATTTATTGGGTTGTTATTCTCCTTGCCTGGCTCGGCTAATGAAGGCAGGATGCAGATGAGGGCGAAGGTCGTCTCTGTAGCGATCGACCCCGCCGCCCTGCAGCATGGCACTCTGACTGGCACAGGTCAGTGGCAGCTGTCAATCAAAACGAATGCACACGCGCTCGCGCACACTATAGAGACGACGGCGAAATAAAAAAATTGGCGGCGGTAACTCTGCAGGAAGCGAGCTAGGCTGTTTCACAATTAACTGGGTATAATTAGTGGCAAATTGAAATGCTCAGGAGCGCACGTTTGAACCTCGGGGTGGTTCCCAACATTTGTGGTTTGTAACCTTTTGTCAAGGAGGCAGGAATTCATTAGTTCCTCCCGTTTATTTTTTTTTTTTTTCCCGCACGGCTGTGACAGAATCTGAAGGGAATCTCACCCCCACCTTCCTCCAAACTTTTTGGGGCACTTGCTACTTTGGATGTTGAGTGTGTGTGTGTGTGTGTGTGTGTGTGTGTGGATGCCGTGGTGTGTGACACAAACGCCGGAGGACCGGTGGGCTCCACGGGCGTCACATCTGAAGGAAAACACACGAGCCTCTGGCAGGCTAGGGTCGCCGTCGGTCAGTTGGAGAAAGCGATTCCAACGGGAACGGAGCCAAAAGTCTTAAACACAAAAAGCCAGGTCCAAAAAAAATAGGACGCGGCCAACTGGTGGACTAATGAGAAGAAACGCAGGGCGGGCTGGTGAGCGCCAGGCAGGTGCGACAGGCAATCAACACAGGAAGGTGGTGGGGGGGGGGGGAACCAAATTCAAACTGGAAATTATCTTTTAAATATAATTTATATCCTAAATCAGGGCAGAAATAATGATGAGAGTAACTGATAAGATGAAAAAAAAGTATTTCATTTAAAGTGCAAACCGTTTGTCTTTGGTCGAAGCTATCACTCAACCTTTGATTTAAGCATTTAAAAAAAATCTGAAATCATCAAACAATGCACAATGATGTAAAATATCCAGAGCTTTTCCAGAACATCCATGAAATAGAGTGTATATTGTGTTTGTCAGTATGTTTGCAGGCCATTGTTTAAAAAAAACAAACGGTAGCAGAAGACGATGAATAAAGACATTCCAACACTACACAATTCAATTGGACTGAATACTACTGATACTACTGATACTACTGATACTACTAATGCTACTAATACTGCCAAAAACCTGAGACCTGAGTGTCTCTTCAGGTCTCATCTGAAAGCGTCTGGAGTTGGATGTGAATCCTCATTAAGAGGGGAGGGTCAGTGATCTTATAAAGAACTTTACCTGTCTCTGATGTAAACAACAAGTGTGGTTTTCCCTTAACTTTATTTTAAAACTACTTTTTGAAAACTGACAAATTGGAGACAGAAACATCTTTTTCAGCTGCTGAATGGCAGTGAATAGACATTAAGTTCCTGCTAGTTTACATTTCAACCTTCCTTTGCACCCAAACCATCAGCTGATTTAACTCTTGATCAAACTGACTCCCAATTGAACTGTTTGCTGCTGTTTTGGGGCCTTTTGTGTGGAGTTTTTCTTGTCCTGTGAGTTCCTTCTGGTCGCTTCCTTCCTTCCTTCCTTCCCTCCTTCCTTCCCTCCTTCCTTCCTTCCCTCCTTCCTTCGTTCCTTCGCTCCTTCCATCCATCCGTCCCTCCTTCCTTCTGTCCTTCCTTCCTTTCATTTGTCCTTCCATCCCTCCATCTGCCCTGCCTTCCATCCTTCCTTTCCTTCCATCCTTTCTTCCTTCTAGTCATACTTCCTTCCGTCCTTCCTTCCATTCCTTCCCTCCAATCATTCTTCCATCCTTGCTTCCTTCCTTCCTTCCGTCTTTCCATCCTTCCTTCCAGTCCAGACCTCCACTGGCACAGATACCAGATCCATCCAGGAGTGTGAGTGGACCTCGTTTCCCAGTCGGTCGGTGGGACAGACGCACGTTTGCCGTTTCTTGCTTTTACAACCCGACATTTAAAAAAACAAACAAATAAGAACCCCCTGTTGAGATGGAGATGACGCTGCGGCCTCCTCGGACCTCGGGGTGCAGCCCTCCGCCGTGTCATTCGCTGTCCTTGGGCGCTGCGCGGACCTCCGACTCTCCCGCCCCCTGCATCCCTGCGCCTGTAGAGTTTAGGCACCTCTGCTCCTCATCACAGCGAGTCAAGATGCTGCGCGTCTGTGTGTTTTGTTGCCGCACTCTGTTATTCTGTATGCATGTCGGTTTTGTTCATGGTTATTGTCGGGGGGGGGTGGGAGTTATTTGCGTTCTCGGCCATGTTCCTGAGTGCGTTCACCTGGGCGCACGCACACACACACACACACACACACACACACATACGCATGCACGCAAAACGCGCACATCTCTATTAGCAGTATGGCGGTGTTAACAGTGTTATGCCATGCGTGAACCTCCCCACCTCTCCCCCATATCTATGCAAAGCTGGGGTCCTGTCAATCAGTCACCTTGGTGACACGGAGCCCCACCTCCCCAATTAGAGCTGACAGGGCAGGATTAGGAGGGGGGCGGGCTCCCGACGACCTGCCCATGTGTCAATCACGCGGCGGGGCATCGGCGCGCCTGTTTACTGTCAGATCCCATCTCCGTCTGTCAGGGCTGCGAAGGCAAGCGTCGCCCTGGGAGGAGGAGGAGGAGGAGGGGAAGAGAGGGGAGGAGGTGGGTGATGTGGTGGTGGTGGTGGGTGGGGTACGGGGCGGAGCGGAGCGGCGGGGAGGAGGAGATCTGATCGGAATTAACTATGCCGCTCCCCACGGGCCGGTCGGCGCTTTTAATTCATGAAAGGGATGAGAGGAAAATGCGAAGGGAGAGGAGAGGGAGTGATGGAGGAGAGCGGAGGGTGTTTAAAACCCAGAGCAGGGCCTGCTTCAGAAGTTTTCACTGCCATGTTTCTTCTCGCCCTGACAATCACTTTCCTTCACTCCCCCCCCCCAACCCCCCCAACCCCTTCCCCCAACCCCTTCCCCCAACCTTTTCCTCCACCGTCGTCCCGTCTTTCTTTTGACGCCACCTGAAAGCTCGGCCCTCCTTCCTTCTTTCCCTCCCTCCTTCCTTCCCTCCTTCTTTCCCTCCTTCCTTCCCTCCTTCCTTCCTTCCTTCCTTCCTTCCCCGGGTTGTTTTTCTGACCCTGTTTTTTTATTTGTCCGAGTGGCGCCGACACTTATTTGTGTTATTTTGACTGGGAGAGTTAAGGTCAATTCATTTAGCTCTGCACGTGCGCATGCTAATTTGTGCCTCTCCGTTGCTCAGACCAGGGACCTGCACACCTACAATATGTGAATACATAATTCTGTTTTGCTCCTCCGTCCTGCCGCTGTGTGTTCCATCGACTCCGCACACTGGCCGAGTGTGTGTCTGGATTGGCCCCTCTGGTCCCCTGTGTGTGTGTGTGTGTGCGCGTGCGTGCACGTGCATTTCTTCTTTTGGAGGCTCTCTGGTGGTGGCCTCACGTTGACCCCGGCGCCCTCACTCTAATCCTTTAGCAAATGAGGGCTGTGTGGGGATGAAGGGGGTGTTTGGGGGTCCATGCCAAGCCACAGTTTTAGGATTAGAGGAGCGGAGCGAAGGTCACGCAGAAATAAGGGATGAAGAGGAGGGGAACAATAGGCGGCGGCACTGGCGGGGAAGGGGAAGGTTATTGCCAGCTGGGGGCCAGTGGTCACGGACGTCTCTGAAACCTCAACACGCTGCTTTTCTGATTATTTTCTATTTATTTTATTAGCGCGCTAATTTCAAAGCTAGCAAAATTAAACAGACAAATATGTAGTACACAGAAACTTCGCAATCACGTCTCATATTCTACCTCCTCAGATCTTGATGTGTTATCCGGGCTATTATCCACTTTCTTTTTCTTTTTTTTAGCACTCTGTTCACGGCTACCTGCTGAAATGCAGCATTGCTGAAAGTCTCCAGCGTTTACAAGGGAACAAACGCTCTGAGACAGTGACTGGCCGCGCTGACGCTAATTTGGCAGCGGTGTTGCTGTCCTGTTCAGCCCTTCAACTGTCGTATTTGGGCCACGATTAGTCTCACACTTCCTAAAAAAAAAAAAAAAAAAAAAAAAAAAGTGCGTGTGAGCAAAGGAAGTAAATAATTTTCTCATCTCCGGTGAGTTCAACCGACTAGCGCAAGGCTAGAAAACATTGGCGAGGCAACGTGGGACCGGCAACATTAACGCATTAACATTTCACCAATAAATGCGGAAACCTTCAGCTCGGCATAATTAACACGCGCTGGTGTGTGAGCGGCGAGACGGTGATCCGGGGGCACGGCCGCCGAGCTGCTTTAGCCATCTTCGGCGGCAACCGAGACGAGCGCGCGGCGGAGTGACTGAGTGAGTGTGTGTGCGTGCGGGCGGGCGCGCCCCGGACGTGCGCGGCCGCGTGGAGCCTGAGATGCAGCTCAGGTGTCTGCTGGTGTCTGCCGAGCGACCTCGCTGCAGGGAACGGGCTATCAGGCTGAGAGGGAGGCTATCATGTTAATTACTTTACACACACCCTGCCAGCCAAGCGTGCAACGCAACTGCTGAGCTCACACACACACACGCGCGCGCGCACACACACGCAGCCCGCCAGCGCACACATGTAACGCCACTGGCAGGCACACACACACACACACACACACACACACACACACACACACCGCCCGGTCTTTCTTTCATTTGGCTGTTTTTCTGTTTTCCCACTCCCATTGTTTGAAGGCCTTGGACATCAATTCCCCTTTGCTTTCAAGAAAGATTGTTTTATATTCTAATCAATTCAACTCTGTCCTGTGAAATTAATTGACATTCATTCAATGATTTTTTTTTTTTTTTTTTTTCCTTTTTAAAATTCCTCCGGGGCCGCTTTTTTGTTTCTGGCTGTCAGTGAGCTGCGAGAGCCACATCCGGCGCCTAAATGTTTTGTCATCTCTCACTCCGTGGGTGGCGGCGGCGGCGGTGGTGGTGTTGGTGTGTCGGAATAAAAAGTCCGAGGTCGACTTCACCTCCTCGCATGCGAACCAGGGGAGGTTGGTCGGGTTCAGCAAGCGCTTCGGAGTCACAATGGGGAACACGGGCCGGGCTCGTTCTGCCGGCGCCGGCCTTGATACGTCTCCCACGGAGGTTCTTCCTCTCTCAGAAGAAAGAGAGGAGGAGAGGAGGGAGATCGGGGGGGAGGCGTCCAGGCCGGCTCGGACCGCCGGGGGAAAAAAAAAAAAAAAACAGATAGGAGAGGCGTCCGACCCGGTCCGGGTTGACGCGCGCGGCTAAATGATGCTGGCACGCGGAAGGATTGCTGGGGGAAGTTGTCATCCATCATGATCTGGGAATGACTCAAAAGCCGCACTCGGCTTTTGGGGTTACGGTCTGGGATCGGTGATTGATGCGTGCTGCATGTGTTTGCCGGTGGAGGGCGTACGTGCGCGCGTGCGTGCGTGTGTGTGTGTGTGTGTGTTGTTTTTTTTGCATGAGCTACACGTGAGTTAAAGCAGCGGCTGAACGGCAGCTGAAAAGGACTTTTGTTGTTTCTTTTTCTCGTTTGATCTGGGATTTTTTTTTTTTTTTTTTTTTGGAAAGCGGAAGGGAAATTTCAGTGTGGCAGGCGCGTCGGAGAAGGACACAGTTGATATGCACAGAAAACTTCCCTCACCGGGGACTTTCAGTCCTTTCCAACACGTGTATTGTAGGATGTGGAACTTCTTGAGGAATAAATGTGTTAAACTGCTTTGATTGATTATTAAGGATAAATTGAAATGTGTTCCAAAAGAAGGTCCTTTCACTGGAATTTCATACCATATGGGGTGGGTGGGGGGTGAGGGGGGGGGTAGTATTTATAGGAAGTATTAAAATGAAACGATTAAAGTAACTAGATGATATATTGATCATTGATGTTGTGTGAATCCTGCTATGTTGGTTTGTTGGTATTTAAAGGTTCAGTCTGTTGAATTTACTGTCATGAAAAGAACGAAAACATTTTGATTTCTATTTAGTCCGGTAATGAATTAATATGTTTTTTTTCCCCCCAATTAACAATTAATAATGAAAGTTTATTTTACATTGAGTCCACTTGTGAAGCCATATGACACAACATAGATTTGCTTGTGGACTTTTTTTTGGACAGCCAGCAGGAGATGTAGATTTTTCTTTACTGTGACCAGTTACATAGTTACACTTATCTGCTTTATTAGCATTAGATCTCTCGCGCCGGATTGTCCCATCTGCCCACACGCCAGTGTTTCTCCTTAATCCGGCCCGTTTTGTCCACCTTCGCCCGGCTCCAGCCGCCTTCCCTCCGCTCGCTCCAGTCGCAACTCCAGTTAATTCTTCAATTAGCCTGATCCCGATGTTCAGGAGAGATCATGGAGAGGATCCCGCCAATCGATGTCCAATTAGCGAGGCTCCCTATTGGAGAGAACGATCGTCGGGGGTGTTGGGGGAGGGGGGGGGCGGGGACCGCTCTGGTCATTTTAGCGAACGGGGAGGTCGGGGTGGAGGTCCGCAGTTGAAGGTAAGAGTTTAAGGGGAGATGAAATGGCGGGAGGTTGGGAGAAAAAAAAGAAGCGGGGAAAAAACGCTTGAAAGGGAGCGAGAAGCGTTTGAGAAGAAAGCGTCGGTCGGCGGCCCCTCACCCCCTCCACCAGTGAGTGGGCGGCGGTGCAGCTAGGGGTCTGGGGGGAGGGGGTGGGGGAGGGGTGGGGCCCGGGCGGACGTCGGACGCTCAATCAAGCTGCGCGGAGGACAGTGTAATTAATCGGGCCGAGATGTCTGATTGCGGATGACTTTGGGAATGCCGGAGCGGTGGCCGGGAGCCCGCGGGGGGAGGGTCGGGGATGGTGGGGGGGGGGGGGGGGGGTGCAAGATGGATGCAGGGAATGCCGGCGAGTTGGGGGGGGGGGTAAGCGGAAGGGCAAATAAGAGAGAGAGAGGGAGAAATTAATCAGGACGGGGCAGATACAGTAGCTTTTAAATGAGAAGGATGAGTTTCACCGACAGCCGGGGAAACGGGAGGAAGGGGGGGAGGGAAAAAAAAGAGAGAGAATTGATGGCAGCGGGGTCGGGTCGAAGCATCGCTCACCGCGCCGGAGGAGGACAAAGACCCCCACTAGACACCTCATGTAAAACAAGAAGCACAAGGCCGCCCAAGTCACGCCGTTTAATTTCTCACCGCCGTCCCGCCGCTGGACGGCTTTCGAGGGAGCCTCGCTTTGAAGCTCTTTTTTCTGCTTTTAATGGACAGTTAATTTGTTTGAACGTGTTCCGCTGCTCCATCGTTTTGTCAGACTTGGGCCTGGCCTCAGCTCGGTTTTCCTGGATCCTATTGGCGTAGTACTCGAGACTGGTCTTGGTCTCCAGAACACTTTTTAAGGGTCTCGGTCTCTTCTCGGACCTCGGAGGCATTTTCAGTCGGTCTCAAGTCTTAACCTTCAGGTCTCAAGCAAGTCCCAAGTCACTGTGGTGAGAATCAAGCAAGTCAAGTCAAGCGATTGCTCAAGTCACAAGTCAAGTCATACAAAAATCTAGCTATCGTTTGACCAATCTAAACAGCCAATCAACTGTCTTTAGCTATGCGCAATAAGCTAAAGCTAGCTTAGCTTTAGCTTATTGCGCATAGCTAAAGACACTTTTATTGCGCATTTCATTGAGAAGACCTACCTTACTTAGCTTTCTAGCCATGTTAGGTTTAAGCTATGTTGGTATGCTAACAGCTGTAACAGTTAGCTAAGAAGGTGCATTCACGTAGCGTACCTTTCTTTGTAGGTTTTTAGTGAGGAATGAAGTTGGAGTGTGGTGGTTGTGTCACCGATGTTTGAGCTCCAGATCCTGCATTACGCTATTCTCTTCTTCAGAGCGTCATCGACAACGTAGTCATGTGACCCGAGTCTCCCTTCTCTGCTGCAATGACATGATAATAAAAGAAAAGAAAGCTTTTGTTTGACCACCTCATCCCCAGAGCCATGCAGAACCTTGAGGTCTTTCACAACCACCGTGAGTGAGATGAGTGCATTTTCAGTATCGAGCTCAGACATTAAAGGCTTATACGCATTTTGTTCATGCTTGGCATCCCATAATTTTCATTTAAATCAGTTATAGTTAATTTACTTTTCAATTGCATGAAGCAAAGTTGTTTTTTTTTTGAAAATGGTTCAAAATAATAAATAAATAATGTAAAAATGTCGAAGCAAACTGGGATGAAGAAAAAGATACTGGTCATTTGTTCTGCTTTGTTGTGATTTTTCTTTGGCATACAGTCTCGGTCTTGTCTCTGCCTCAATACTCTCTATTCTTGATAATGTCTTGGTGTCGGCTGGTGCGGTCTTGACTCCAACACTAGTGGATCCACTCGGAAGCTAAGCCTGTATAATCCAATTAGGTTCGATAAAGCGGAGTAATCATCCGAGTATCGCGGCGAGCGCTCAGTCCAACTGATGTGGTAATGCAGCCCGTCGAGATTGAACAACAGGCTGTTTATTTTTATTTATTTATTTATTTTTCTTAGAAAAAAAATCATCCCGAGCTGCTTCACTTTGACTGGCAGCGACGGTGGTTGTGAAGAGGTGTGCCAGCCCGCCAGCCAGCCCGCCAGCCAGCCAGCCAGTCACCTTCAGCAACAAGCGGACACCAAACTGCTGACAAAAGTCGTATTTCCCTCCAATGTTTGACTCTCTTTCGAGCCTCCTGTCGCACCCCCACCACCCCCACCCCTTCCCCACCCCCCCTCTCCTGAGGCTTCCAGTCAAATGAGTTTGCACACCTGGACAAGTGCAGTCGGCTCAGGAGCCGGACTTTGGCGTTTTGTACATGTTTTATCCCTGTTAGGAACTAAATGCGCTCATATTGAACCTGCAGAGACCATCGAGTCCATAAGTGTCAGATGTTGTTTTGTTTGCGCAGCGGTGAATTGTCTTCAATGTGCAACAATTTGCATGCTTTTGTCTCTGGAAATCTTAAGGTGTGCGTGCGTGCGCGTGTGTGTGTGTGTGTGTGTGTGTGTGTGTGTGTGTGTGTGTGTGTGTGTGTGAGTGCGTGCGCATGTCTGTCTGTATGTGTGTGTGTGTGTGTGTGTGAGTGTGTGCGTGCGCATGAGTGTGTATGCGAGTGATTGCATGCATGAGTGAGTGTGTGCTTGCGTGTGTGTGCATGAGTGTGTGTGTGTGTGTGTGTGCGTGTACACTTGCGTGCTCGTGTGTGTGCGCGTGTGTGGGTGTGCGTATGTGTCTGCGTGTGTGTGTAAGTGTGTGTGTCTGCGTGTATGTGCGTGTTTGTCTGTGAGTGAGTGTGTGTGTGTGCGTGTGTGTGTGTGTGTGTGTCTGTGTGTGTGTGTGCGTGTGCAGTGTGTTTCCATGCAGTGGCAGTAGCGCCTCCTGGCTGGTGCTGCCTATCAAGCAGCAGTTGCGGTGGCAGACTGCGCTCTAAACAGGCTCAGACACTCGCGGCTGAAGGTCGGCTCTCCTACACGGCCGACGTCGCACTCTGTCTGTTTACGGCCGGCGCGCAGCCTTCAACCTCTCGCCGTCGTCTCCAATAAATTTTAAGCCGCTCACCGGACGTCGTTTATTTGTTATTTCTTGTATTTTTTTTGTTTATGTGTTTCCCCCCCTCCCCCCCAGCGTTCCTCCTGCCGCTCTCACAGATGTAATTGAATGTTTTTGGCTCCGGCTGCACTTCTTCTCCCTCCTGTGCTCATTTACAGAGGGAATATTATTCAATAATTA
>NW_027466098.1:8945000-8955000 GCF_046127955.1 Nelusetta ayraudi | reverse complement strand
GGATAAGAGCTGTTTTAACTAATCTGCACAGTACAGGACAGAGAGTTCCGATCTGTGCGCGCGTGCGTGTGCGTGTGCGTGTGTGTGTGTGTGTGTGTGTGTGTGCGCGCCTGTTTGCATTAGACCTGTGTGTGTGTGTATCCAACGCTCGTCTCCGGCTATTTGTGTGTGTGTGTGTGTGTGTGTGTGTGTGTGTGTGTGTGTGTGTGTGTGTGTGTGTGTGTGTGTTTTTTTACCCCCCCCAACTCCACCCCGCACAAAAGATCATTAAGATGCATGCTTTATTAATATTCAGATCAAACCATTAATATTCGCCGAGTGTTTCTGCTCTCCTTGTGTCGTCAGCTCACCTGGGACTGGGGAGGGCAAGAGGGGGAAGAGCGGAGGAGTGAGTCGGGGGTGAGCCGGGCGCTGGGGGTGGGGGTGGGGGTGGCGGGGGAGGCAGAATTAGGGGTGATTTAGCGGGACTTCTTGAGAGCAGGGTGTGTGTGTGTGTGTGTGTGTGTGGAGCGGGGGGGAAGCAGGTACGGATGGATGGAGGAGGAGGTGGCGGAGGTCCTGGGAGGGGTTGGGGGCTGCTTGCGCCCGGCCAATCTGGCCGCGTGGCTCCCCGGCTGGGGGGGGGGGGGGGGTTGGAGTCCACCGCTGGGACCGCGGGGTGAGGAAGGTGAGGGATTTTTTTGGGGGGGAAGGAGGGAAGGGCGAGAGGAGGAGGTGGAGGAGGGTCTGCTGCTCCACACGTAATTGGGCCAATGGGAGGTTGACCGTAAACACACACACACACGCGCGCACACACACACGCACGCACGCACGCACGCACGCACGCACGCACGCACGCACGCACGCACGCACGCACGCACGCACGCACGCACAGGCTACAAATCTAAATACTCCTGCGGTGGAAAATATTGTAATGATACGTATAAAAATGAGTATGCACATAACAATTAGCTGTTAGTCGTTTGCCCGGAAAAACACATTAGAGAGACGAGTGGTTTCGACAACAATGAACCAACTGGAAGGCCCACTGTGGAAGATTTTGATCAGGGGTGTCAAACGTACGTCCCGGGGCCAGGATCAGCAGGCCCGCGAACGGGCTTTCTCCGGCCCGCGAGATGATTTTGCAAATTGAAAAAAAAAAAAAAACGAGTTGCAATTTTTCAAAGGAAGAAACTGCTGTTCTGAATGTGTCCACTTAATGTCGCAGCATCGTTTCTGCTTCGCAAAAACAAACCGAGCAATGGGGCTGAGCACGTGCAGCCACCCTGAAGCCACGTTGTCTTCCTACCTGCCCTATCACACCTCCCACTGCCTCCCCCCCATTGCTTCAAAATGCCTCTGTCGAAACAGACAAAGTGGATGCTGAGTGCGCAAAGAACACTGGAAAAAAAAGTACAACACAGAAAACAATCGGAAGTTGCTGTAATTTCTCCGTTATTATTACCGTACCGTGACTCCACCGGTCCGGCCCGCTTGAGAATAGATGAACCCGTGAACTAAAATGAATGTGACACCCCTGATTCAGATTTAGAGGCGTCTGATGGTAAGGAAGGAAGCTCACTGCAAACGCTGTTAGAGTCACTTCCTGTTTTCTGATGCTGACGCTTGGTCTCACATCTGCCAGCTGCTGCTGCTGCTGCTGCTGCTATGGTGACACAATACAGGCAAATTTCATGTATGACTTTTATATGTAGACATAAATGTTTATGTTTCTTGACAAAAACATATATATAAAGATCTGTTTTTATTTTATTATATTTCCTATCCTTTAAATGTCAGCATGAATGTGTCGTTACAGTGTTACGGAGCGGCCCTTTTAAAACTGAAAGGCAGCAGCTACTCAGAAATGTGCACAGTCACCCCACTCCTACTACATATACGCACCTGCAGCAAGTTCATTGCGTAACCACACACTCCCCCCCCATTTGAGAATTGAAATATTTCTCATTTCCCCCCAACCCATTATAACATTTGCAGGGGCACAAGCAAAACTCTAAATTGTAGAAGCTGCACTTCCTGCGATTCCAAGGTAAAAATTCAAAATCCACTAAACACTTTTCATTTATGCTGAAACAAGAATAAACATGATAAAATTGGGGCGGCGAAAAAAACAACAACAACAACCCAGCCGTCGTGTTTAAGATGCTGCATCATGATCGCGCCCTCGTTATGGATTCAACCCTCATTTATCCGAACGCACACGCACCTCACTGCCCACCGCTTCATCAGCGCGTGTACGCACGTGCGCGCGCGCGCGGAGCGGCAGGCGGGCACTTGAGTCAGCTGCGGATACACTCAGGCATGCACAAAAGCGGACAGCAAATTAAAGTGGTAATTACTTTTAAGCCCAGAAAGGTGAAGGATTGTATGGCAGGGAGCAATGGGTCACCGTTGAATAGAGAATGGCAGAGCAGGCAGACAGTGTGAAAGGCAGATATGCATCTCAATGAAATATGGAGGAGCACAGCCGACAAAGGGCGGAATGGCTCCTTAATGGCCACATGGCCTCAAAGAATTATTGCACCAATAGATTTGGAAAATTATCTACTCTATTGCTGTTATCTTTAAACACCCATTTTATATTTATCACCCATGTGAACCGCTGAGGGGAGCGGGGGGGTGGGAGGGTGGGAATATTGTGCTCGCCTCATATTAATTGTCCCGGCCGTGAGTGTCGCTGGCAGCCGTGAGGTGGGGAGGTTAAAAACGTTCTTGTTCTGTTTCAGTGTTTTATTCTCCGCCTCTTAATCCTCAGATATCTACCCCCCCCCCCACACACACTTCAGTCACAGCATCTCGTTTCAGTATCAGTTTTTTTTCCTTTCGGGTTGTCGCAATAACAAATAATGTTGCGGTTCGTTAATGTCTGTCTGAGCTGATGTGTTATATCGGGGTTTGAACTCAAAGTGAGAAAGGAGTGTTTTAGCCACATGTTTTCGGTGAGAAATCTAAAGAATTTGTCTTCAGACAAGGCTTCATTTGCTTTTTTATTTTTTATTTTTATTTTTTTTTATTATTTGTATGTTTTTGCCGTCCCGCCGGACGTTTTTAAAATCACATCCAAAAGCATTTACCCGCAACGCGGCCTGGTTTGTTTTTAGAAATATTTCGGCGGGCGCAGCTCCATTTCCATTCAGAGCGCAGGGACGCCGTGTCGCTGCTCTTTTCGCTCTACAAGGCCTGTCAATTTTCATTGCGCAGCTTTGCTGGGGGAAAATGTAGTGTAATAATGCCCGGCGCTTTAGACAATAAATCAGACAACAACAGTAGCCACCTGCTGTCGTAGGGTGTAACAGACATAGTAATCATCAGTCATGGCTGGAGTTGTTGTTTTTTTTGTTTTTTTTTTAAACCCCTGAACCTGTTTCTGTGTACATTGTAAAGTATTACATTACAATTTAAAGTAATACAATTACATAGTTTAACATTGCATTGTTTCCTGGACTTCGCCAGGTCAGACTCACCTTTAAGTTGAAGTAGGACAAATTTAACTTCTGCCTTAGATAAAGGCCAAGGTGAATAGCTGTCCGTGGTTGTTCAGTTGTTCCAGTGTTGTGGATAAGATAACTGTGTCCATGAATTACACTAGAAAGGAAAACAGATCGTGAAGGCTGTATGATTATTTTTTTTACTGGGTGAAATCAAAGGAAAAAAAAAAAAAAAAGCCCATCAGGCTTGAAGCACTTTGATTTGGGAACCAGTGATCAACTGTCACCAATTCAGCATCACCAACAAAAGTGAAACATGCTTACGGTCTGGATACAGATATGATGTTGTGTAACTGTCACATTTTATTTAGATTTGTAAAGATGTTGCAAAGAAATTGTAAAGGAAATGCGAAAACGCTTTCTCGCATTAATACAACAGAACAAATGCAAAGAGAATTGAAAAAAATGTGCACTTTTCAGCGCTTATCTTCTCACTTAATACGTGGATTCGGAGATTTTCACTCGTCAATTAAACTTTGCCGTGCACTATATCTTCCGTCTGGATGTTGATGTGTCTGAGCAGTGCTTCTGAATGACAAGGCTTCTCTGTCACTGCTCAAACTGACCCCAGCTGACGGAGTGACACATTGGATATTGTGTCCGCTGCAGCGTCCACGATTTCCCAGACAGACAGACGGACGGATGGACACACGCGCACACGCGCACAGGTGGGTGTGCGGCGAGCCCAGGGTTTTCTGCTTTATTTACCCACTTGATTCAAATTGCATTTCTCATTCATCAAGTCAGAGTAACTATCCAGCCTCAGGTTGTTGCCCTTTTTTTTTTTTTGAGGCGGGCCGGATCGGAGAGGAAACACCCATAATACGGCTCCGCGAGGCAAGCCTGCGGTACTAAAATGAACCTGTGAGGGCTCGCGCACGCACACACACACACACACACACACACGCACGCACGTACGCACACGCACACACACACACACACAGAGTCAGATATTCGCTGCCAGTCTCCTTCAAGGACGCCTCGGGAAGACTTGGAGGACAAAATCACAAAGTCTCTCTCCCAGTGTCTCAGACGCGCAGCACTTCTAATGCAGACAGAAAGCCTCCTCCGAAGAGACCCGGGCAGGCACACACACACGCACACACACACACAGGCGCACGCACACACACACACACACATACACACACACAGAAATGCACTTAAACACACAAACACTCTGGAAAAAAAAGGACATTTTCTGTCCGCATTGTTTCTCTCCTGCTCTCAGCTGTTTCAAACTGTTGAGCGCGTGTGTGTATGTGCTTGCATGTGTGTGTGTGTGTGTGTGTGTGTGTGTGTGTGTGCTTGCATGTGTGTGTGTAAAGTGGAGGGGGCTCACTGGGACCCTCTGAGGACCTCATTCACTCCCTCCTCTCCCCCCCGCTCCAGCCCCCCCAGGCCGTGACATGGTGGACATGGCCAACAATGAGGGGGGAGTGGGGGGGGGGGTGGCGGCGGGGCGGCCTGGGGAGGGGGGGTCGGATGGAGGAGGGGGGTCGGGAGCCCCCTGAATGTGTCTTCATTTGCCTGAACTTTTCACACGTCTCCCCCCCCACGCTTTTGTTGCCGTCCTCCCTGTCCGCTCGGCCAGTTTCCGCTGGCACCGCAGCCAACCAAAGTCGGCCGCTTCGCCGCCACCCCCCCTCCCCTCACTACCCCCTTTTCCACAATGTTAAACCCCCCCCCCCACCGGTCACCATAATCTGGAATGGCGCTTTAAGTGAATTTACGTCCGCGGCGGCGAATTAACCGCGACTATTTCCTCCTGCCGCTTTTTTCTTTCCGCTTTTTTTCCCCCTCCTCCTCCTCCTCCTCCTCCTCCTCCTCCTGCTCTTTGTTTCTTGCAAGGGTTCGGGGTTGGGTGGGGGGTTGGGTGGGGGGGCGGCACGGAGGAAGCGGGAAGGGGAGGGCGAGATTTGAAACTCAGGCCACGGAGTAGACAGCCTATCAGTATTCAGCAGAGAAAGTGAGTGATGGAGGGAGAGAGAGAGAGGGAGGGGGTGATGTATCAATATTCTGAGTAGTGTTTGAGGGCAAGGGGAACGAACAGGGGAGGGAGGGGGGCTGCTGGGAGAGAGAGTACTTGAGTGAGTCTTTGACTGATTATTTGTTCACGTATGCGCTGGCCTGTGCGTGCGTGCGTGCGTGCGTGCGTGCGTGTGCGCGCGCACGTGTGCGTGTCTGCGTGTGTGCATCTGCGATTGTATGTGCTGTTTTCTTTCCTGTATGCGGTTGCAGGCCTGGGCTCGCGCTGACTCCGTATACGCGGCCGCAGCCGGCAACGGGAATGTAATGAAGTGCAATTCTCTCATTTCAAAAAAACAAACAACAGCGACAATAAAAAAAAAAAAAAAAACGTTTATTAACAGGACTCGTGTGTTAAAGATGCAAATCAAAAGATCGTTTGTCCTTTCGCACGCTGTGTGAGGTCTTTGTGAACGGAGAGAAGCCGTCAAACATGCCATTAAAATGCTTCTCAGGTCTTTATATCTAGACTTGGTTCTGTTGTAATCCACTTAATACTGGGGCTGGCAAACGTATATTTATTTTTTTTAAATCACGATTAAGCTGTATTTCCGTAGTTAACCGTGATTAATCACGTTTTGATTTGTGTGTTTAAAATTTGAAGCATTTGAAGACCGTTTTTACGTGCATATCAATGGAAAGCACTTCTTACCAGAATCTCTTAATTGGGAACCAAATGAACACATTGAAAGTACTTTCTTTTTCAATCTTTTTGTGTTGTTATTCACCTCAAAACACCAACTTCTTACATTTGCATTTTACAGAAGTTCCGTATTGGCTTCTTTTCTCGTGTCACACAGCTCCTGCATGCGTGAACAGTTCCTACCCTCAAGGCGTATGACGGTTCAGAGCATTCAGTTGCCACCCATTTAGCTATCGCTTAAGTTAGCTTATTCAACGCGCTTCCACCCACAGGTCTGTAGCGACGACTCGCCACACTCTGAAGAGGTACTTTCAGCAAAGCGGTGCCTCGTCAGTCACCTCGATGTTTTTGGTGTGCAGGTGGTTGCTGAAACCGTCATCGCGGTGTGAATTGCGTAAAATAAACACAGCTAATGTTAGCAGGATGCGCCGTCGAAGCCAAGCCCACTGAGTCCAAGATGGCGGCCCATTCATTTCAATGAAGTTGCTAAGATCAACTTCGTAGAGCCTGCACAGTAGTGTCACTTCCCATCATGCCTCTGTAAGTCACATGATCTATTTGGCCAATCAGAACGGTCCTGGAGAACGTCACTTACAGACACGTCAGGACGCAGCCAATCAGAAGGAGTTGAGACACAGCAGCACAGCAGAAAAATCTACGATAGAAAGATTTGATACGAATCGCGTTTCAGGTCACAGTCGTAATGTCAGCCGTTTTAAATGCTTTTAAATGTTTATTTTTTTAGTTGGGATCCGGCTTTGGACGTGGGATGTTTATGTTGCAGTACCTCGAGTGGCCACTGGGAAAAATTGGCGGGCCACCATATTGCCAGTCCGGTATTCAGTTCTACATATACATCCATGGTCGAAGCATATAGAACTATGGCTTGAGGACCTCACTACGGGTGAATGGAAGGGACAAAAGGCTTGCGATTAAAATGATTAATCTCTTTGTGATTAACTTGTTAATACTGACAACTCTACTTAATATGTATCTTGCGAGGCAGACACACACTCACAGACTGACTCGTTTACAAGTCTGAACCATTCTCAGGTAGTCAGAAAATGTCTGAACCAATCGGTTTTCTCTGGGGAGAGAAAGAGGCGGGGTCATTCCAGATGTGACAGAGGCGAGAATATATGAGCACGCAGGCACCAGGCGGAAAACACTGCGCTATTACCAAGCGGCTGAAAAAAATCTGATCGGCCCTTCGTGTATGTGACATCCTAGAGGTTTGTCTAATCACACGTTTTTCGTTGACGTTTTCTTAATTTAAGAAAAGATATAAAAAGGGCTAAAGTTGAAAATCCCATCTGTTGCCAAGCAAGTACCGCACTCAAGCCAAGTTTCTACATAAAAAGACAGCAAGGACAAGTGTTTGGATGTGTTTTCCTTTCAGCAGCCTAAAGTGTAAATACTGTAAACACTCCAGAAGTGAGAGCAGCTCAGAGGGACAGCCGAGTGTCGGGCTGGAGGCAGTGAGAGGCGCTGCTGGCGATGCAAGTCGGCAGCATCAGAGGAAATTCTCACCACTGTGCCTGGTTCTCTAGTACCTTCTCACCAGCAGTTTGTTTCTGTGAGAACCTGCTGTGCTGCGTCCTCCCCGCGCATCAGATCAGGGGGAAAGAAGATTCACCAAGTCATCTGGCCAGTTGGAAGGCTTCTGTTTTCTTTCCAGCGTGTTTTAGAAATGAGAGGGATGTTTCTGCGTTCGCGATGCTGCTGCCACCTGTAGATCAGCTGACTGACTGCCCTTCGCCTCACAGCAGGTCACTTCAAGCAGGAAGTGTGTCCAATGGAGGGAGTGTCTGTGCATACAGTACTTCCTATAGTAGCAGTGAGCGTGCCTGGTGATATTTGACCATCTATAAATTCAAGGGAACTAGAGAGATTATTAAATATTGTTGGGTTTTTAAGTTTAACAAATTTAAGTAATTTATAGATTTAATAAAAAAAAAAAATTAAAAAAAAGCCTATTGAGAATGTATGTAAGTCCAATTTTGGCCTTTACTCATTTTAAAACTCATGCTGCACTTTAAACTGGTCAAGGCTTTGTTTTAATGTCCTGATAAAAATCTAATATCCCCATCGAGAGCAATTTTTTTTTTTTTTACCAATAAATGTCCATCCACTGTTAAAATGAGGGGGGGAAAAAAATAAATCACGTTTTTAGAGGCAAACTACAACACATTTGGGGTGTAAATGGGTTGTCCGCAGTGTTTTTGGGATTACTCCATAAAAGTAATCCAACTACTAATTACTCTATAATTTCTCCAATTACTTCTTTAACTACTTTTGTTTCATAAGTAATCAATTACTAATTACTTCAGTTAAACAAAGATAAAGTAACAGTTGAGAACACCTTGTTCCCTGCACATAACGTACAACAAACCACAATATTCTTTGATTTTCGACGAGATGAACTCAAAATAATTGTATTTCCAACTACAAATGCAATTGCTATTTTTTCTTTTGCCGGCACCATGCTTGCTTTGGTGCGTCGTTGCATATCGATGACGCACCAAATCTGCCACGTTGTTTTTTTTGGTTGTTTTTCTAAATTTCAGACATTTTGTGGACAATAAGATATTTTTAACTTGCAAAATACTATGATATAATTACCAGTTTTGCAACAGTAATTGCCGTTAAACTACTCTGTTACTTAAAAAGTAGTTTAATTACAGTAGTAGATTACTTACTCACCAAAACTGGTTGTGCACTGATCAGAATAACAACAGGACGTGACAACTGTAACTCTACTTCTTTTCATTTTTTTTTTTTTGAGTTTTATGTCGACAAGCCCAGTCAGCCGAGTCTTTACTTTGTTTTATTTCGTTAGTTCCAATTTTCAGCAAGCGTGAAAACACACACAATCCGCTCTTTGTGATGTCACAAAGGGCTCTGCCAAAACAGCGGCAGCGCTGCCAGCTTGATCCGCACGCTGAGAGCTTCTGGCGGCTGCCTTGAATCAGACGGAGGGCTGTAAACACAGGGCTAAGAACCCTGTTTTTTCATCGGCTGAAAAACAAAGAGCTGGATTTGGGACTTTGATCAAACTTTGCATAATCTCTGTCTAATTTCAGCGGGGAATCTCAGTTTTCTCCCCTCAGTTCTGCCCTGACGGTGGTTGGGGTGGGACACACACACACACGCACACACACACACACACACACGCATCGTATTTCACGGTGAGAACTTGTCTCTCTGCTGGGTCTGGAATGCGGCGGGCCCAGTTACAAAGTGACGCCCGTGTCCTCCCTCCCCAAAAAGCGACGAGCAAAAGAAAAAAAGAAAGAAAAAAAAAACTACAAAAAAACAACCCGAGTGCGCGCGGCTGTTGTGTTTGCACGGGACAGGAGTCACACTCTGACAATACGGGTGGATGTGATGGAATCTCCCACTTGTTTCACTCGTCCCTCCGTCTCCCTCCGTCTCCCTCTTTTTTTTTCTCTCTCTCCACTCCGGCTGCTAATCAGCATTTGAAAGGCAGCTTTGACACTGAGAAAGAAAGTGATGGTGGAGGGGGGCGGGGTGGAGGTGGGGGTGGCAGCGGGGTGGGGGTAAACGGAAAAAAAAAGAAAAGCATGAGACACAGCGAGCGAGCGAGCGAGCGAGCGAGGGGCGAGGAGAGAGTGAGGCGAGGGGCTGTACAAGCACGCCTTTTATATTTACTAGTGACTGGGAGAGAGAGGGAGAGACAGAGAGAGAGAGAGAGAGAGAGAGAGGGAGCAGCTGAAGGCAGAGACGACTGGCGTGCACGGCTTTCCCAAGAGGAAATGAAAAGAAAGAGGCTCAGCGAGGAGAGTGAATGAGAGGGAGGGAGGGAGGGAGGAGAGGAGGAGGA
>NW_027466098.1:8925000-8940000 GCF_046127955.1 Nelusetta ayraudi | reverse complement strand
CCGCCCGCTGAAAACCTCCCCTTCCTCCTCCTCCTCCTCCTCCTCCTCCTCCTCCTCCTCCTCCTCCCCGCCGCCGCCGCCGTATACCTGGGGGCGGGCGAGGTCACTTCAGCCCAATCTAACAGCATATTGATTCCATTAGATAATTAATGACCCAGGCAGGGGCCAGGAGGAGCAAAGACGGGGGTTAGGAGGCGTGTGTGTGTGTGTGTGTGTGTGTGTGTGTGTGTGTGTGTTGGGGGGGTTGAGGGGGGTCGAGCGGGACGGTTAAAAAGGGCAGCGAAGTGGGTGGAGGAGAAATGTGGTGGTGGTGGTGGTGGGGGAGGGGGGGGTGAGACCCTTGAGAGTTGAAGAGAACCTTGGCTTGGGAATAATCCAGAGTTGTCAAGGTCAAGTGCAGCCTCCGTCTCCGATACCAGAATATGGGATGGTGGTGTCGGCGAGAGGGCACAGGGAGGAGGTGGAGGGGCTGGGGGAGGGGGGGGGGGTGTCTTCATGACCAGCAGCTGTCGATTGATCAGCGGCTGAAAAATTGTACATTAAAAAAAAGTCTTTTGACTTCCAAATCCTGAGGTCCAACCGCAGCCGTAATGCATGATAAGTAGTTTTTGGGCGCTCCGGCCGGAATACCAAAACTTTGGTCTCCCCAGACGCCTCAGACGCTGATTTACAACTGGCCGACAACATGAAAGGCCAGATAGAAAACTGGCTACATCAAACATTCCGTCCGTTGCCGGTCCTCCGCTCTGTTTTCTGCATCTTCAACCCCCCCCTCCCACAACATCTCCCACCACCACCACCACCCGCGTGCTGCGCTGCATCTGATAAAATGTAATCCGGAGACGGAACGCTGCCGAGTGCCGACCCCCTACCTTTAGTTGGAGATAATTGGAGGGTTCTGAATGTGTGTGTGTGTGTGTGTGTGTGTGTGTGTGTGTGTGTGTAGGGATCTAAAACTCGGAGGTGCAAACACTCGACGCACTGGTTTGAACATCGCAGATGCAAGCGGCTATGACTTTTTCATGTATACATATTTGTTTCATCCAGGCCGCAGAGAAACCGACCTGAGGTCTGGGGCTGCTCGGCCCTGAAGAAAAATAAATTCAAAAAAAAAAAGTCAACTTCCTGCCGCTGGCTTCGCTGGGCCGCTGCGGTGGGCTCGCTGTGGCCGCCCTGCAGGTCTCTGGACCAACCCCGAGATCGTAAAGAGCCTCTGAGTTAGAGTCCTCCTCCCCCACCTCCTCCTCCTCCTCCTCCCTCTTCATCGTGTTGCATTGCATTGATTTACCCCCCCCCCCCCCTCCACCGCCCGCCACCACCACCACCACCACCTTTTCACGACCGCCATGCTGTCTCTGGTGGGCTATGAGAGCCCCTCTGCCTCCACATTGACTGCCTTGGCTGGCCTCAGTATCGGGCCCCAGGGGCCGAGGAGATGAGGCATAAAACAACCATGTCTGTACCTAGGGGGGGTTTGGGGTTGGGGGAGCGGGTGGCACAGCGGTGGTGGTGCCGGGGTTGGAGGACGGTGGCGGAGTGGGGGGGGCGGGGAAGGGGGGGGGGGCATTGTGTGTCTGCGTGACGTTTGACTTAAATGTGTTCATTTGCCCGACGTCCCCCCCCGCAACTCTCTGCGGAGCAGGTTGTGGGGGTGATTGGAGGTGGGGTGGGGGGGGGGGTGTAGCTGGGTGTGAAGGGGTGGGGCGAGGAGGGGGGGGCGCTAACGAACCTTTGACAGCTGGAGGCCCCTAATTAAACGTCCCCGCTGAAAATAAACAGAGCGGCAGCCAAGAAAGGAGGGCAGGGGGAGAGAAAGGAAAGGGGGTCCGGCTCCACTTCCTGTTGTTGCTGCTGCTGCTGCTGCTGCTGCTGCTGTGGCTCTGCTTCGTCTGTCTCTGAGACCACACAGCTTGGGCGCGACCGCAACCTGCGAACACGTGGCTACGAGTAGCGACAGACTTTTGTTTTGTTTTTGTTTTTTCTAACTTCAATTTTCTATCATTCCTCAAAAGCTTCGGTTTGAGCCAGTTCCATTCTTGCCATGGAGGAGGAGTGGAGGAGTGTTTTCTTTACGCAGTCAGAGACCGAAGGTCCAGTCCATTCTGTACATTTCTCTTGTCTTTATTTTAGCAAAAATAGTAAAAGGGGAGCAAAAAATAGCAAAAAAAGTCTTTGTCCAAAAAGAAAATCCTGCTTCCTGCTCCAGGTCTGATGAAAAACTCTACGCTCTTCCACTTCCTGTTCTCCTCCCCTTCCTCTCACCTTTGCCCCAACGTACGTGCTTTTCGCAACTGCGGCCACCTTGTGTCAAAAATGATAATGAAGGCAAAGTCTAAGCAATATAAAACAATAACATGCCAACACTAAAGAAAACCGTTCCTACTTTTTCGTTCTTAGCCATCTCCCCTCTGCGGAAGTCGCACTTCTGCCCCCACTTCTGCCCCAGTGTTGCCGTTACGGGACGTGTCGACTCAGCTGTATCGAGCGGATCGTTTCGCACGTCTGACATTCAACACGCCGCTGATGCCGTGGCTAGGCTAGGCTACGCTAAGGCTAGCCGCGGCATTAGTGGCGGCCAAAGTGGCGGCGTCCATTTGGATGAGTGCATTAATGGGCGCGCCCAACCTGCGACAAGGTTATGAGGCTGATTGAATAATTACCGCGGCCGCACCCCCCCGCCCCCCAACCCAACCTCCCGTCCATTACGCCCCGTGTCTGCCCAGATAGAGGTAGAGGCGGGGAGAGATGGAGAGATAGCGGAGGACAGGAAGATGGAGGGACGGATTAGATAAGCGCAGATAGGGTCAATTAAGAGATAAACATACAGGTATTGGATAGGAAAAGGGCTGCTTGTTTGCGTGTGTGTGCGTGTGTGTGTGTGTGTGTGTGTGTGTGTGTGTCTGAGGCGGTGAGAATGTGACGGCAAATTGTTTCCTCCCTGATCCCAGCGTCACTCCGCGCACGCAGCCTCTGTTTGCCGCGCGGCGCATTTAGCCAGGTGAGAGCCGGGAGGTGACAAAGGTTGAAGCTGTTAGATGGAGGCGCGCTGCCCCCTGCCCCGCTCTGTCTCCTCGGCACGGCAAACTCGGAAAGGAGCTCCGTCGCAGCTGCCGAGCGGAAGCCGGCTGGGAAAATGCTCCCGTTTCCAGACAGAGGAATCGTCACGAAGGAAGGATGTGTTTTGTTTGCTTTAGTTGTGATCATTAAATGATCATTTCGGCCTTTTAGATCATTGGAATCCATGGACGTTTCAAAACAGATTTGCACACATATAAAGCACACATTTATGTTGTACACATAAATATGCCTTTTTTCAACTATCTAGACCAGAAATCCGTCTTGCGAGTAACGCGATACCGCTAGCTAAGGTCTAAACATCATTTAAGGTCCCTTATAATGCAAAACTTACTTACCCATCAATGTTTTCTAACAACAATATGTCCCTTGTCTGTTGAGGTCTCCCTTGAAATAAAAAACACAATTTACTTATTTAACCACTTCACTTTTCAGGTAGTATCAGCGCTTTGTGATGTCACAAAGGGTAGCGATACCTCACTTTTAGTCAGACTAAGCGGCAGGCCAGGTGTTCACTCCAGCAGCCTTGCTTTCACCTTCAAACTTGTAGGAGGCTGTAAACAGAGGGCTAACATGCTGTCAATTCATGGCATTTTCTCTGTTAAATGAAATGAATGAATTAATTGTGCTGCTTTAAAGGCTTCTCCCTCCTGAGCCAACGGTAAAAAAAAAACGAAGGTATGAAAATGCCAGTGATATGTAACTTTTAAATATAAAAGTCTTTGTTATTTTTACCCCTCGACTACAGCGATTGCATATTAAGTGACGCCGACGCCGACCGATCCCTTTGTGCAGCTTTTATTTAACTCATATATTGTATGCAAGACCTGCAGCGGAATATTCTGATTGCGTTTGCTCACAGTCAAAATGAAACTCTGGTGCTTTCGCTGCCCTTTCAATTAAGAGTTAAACAGTGATTAAATCTTGTCATCTCGTCATTAGTCTTGCATACTTGTGTAAAAAAAAAAAAAAAAAATCTGGTAAAAGTAAAAGTACTCATTCAATCCATTTACTGAAGTAGAAGTACTGGTTCTGAAATGTACTCAGGTAAAAAGTAAAAAATATTTTTTGCAATTAATAAAACTAAAATATGATCCAGTTTTATTTTGAACTACACAGCAGCATTGTTCAAGTAGCTCGACTTCAAGCAATGACTATAATGAATAATATGGGAAATACTTTTACCAGAATTTATATACTTTATATACTTATATACTTTAAACTAATTTAAACACAAAAGTAACTAGCATGTTTTTCCAATGCAAGGAGTAGAAAGTACAAAGGATATTTCTTATTACATGCGGTCTCAATACTCAATATTCAATACTTATGTGAAGTACAGATACTTGAAAAATCTATTTAAGGACAAAAACAACGCATTTGTATTTCATCTCATCCACCTCTGCTTCCCGAGCACGGATCTCGACTTTTTAAAGTCCTCCAAACAGATCTTGCGTGTTGACGGGAACATGCAGAGGTTCATACTGCACTGACCTCCTCAGCTACACTCAGCCTCTCTGTATGTCCACGACCCAGTCGGTGGCTGGAAGCGGTGAGTGAATGGTCCAGTTTCCTCGTCCTCCTCCGACCGCTCATCACCTTGTGCCGCCTCTGAAATCGCTCCAGCAACTTCTCATGCATACGCTTATCTTATCCGGCTGCCTGTTAAACAGCAGATATGTGAAATGATATCTGGCAGAACCTGGCCCGGCCTCCTCTGTTGACCCCCTCTTAGCCGGGGTCAGCGGAGCCACGCTCAAACTTCAGACGCGATCCATTTTCCGAGTGGCGTGGCGGAGCTCCGCCGAGCTGATTGTGCTGACCCAGCCGGCCCCCGAAGACAGAGCAGTGGAAGTGGGAGAGGGCATCTCAGGCCCAAGGGCATGACACGGCGCTGCTCGGGGCCACGCTAGCCCTTTAAATGTCAACGCAGCACAGCGGAGACACAGCGGAGGCAGAGGAGCAGGGCGAGGAGCAGGGCGAGGAGCAGGAAGAGGAGCAAGGCTCCCTTTGAGGACAGGGAGAAGAGCTGGGTGAGTTCCACCAGTGGAGGGAACTGCTGGAGACCAGTGGGAAGAGGAGAGGATGAAGAGCGGGGAGGAGGAGGTGGAGAAAAAGGAGAAGATGAGGAAGAGGAGATAAAGGAGGAGGACAAGATGATGAGGAGAGGGAGGAGCAGGGCTCGCTTTGAGGACAGGGAGAAAAGCTGGGCGAGTTCCACCACTGGAGGAAACTGCAGGGGAACAGTGGGAAGTGGAGAAGACGAGGAGGTGGAGAGGGGGGAGGAGAGGAGGAAGAGAGAAGGAGGAGGAGGTGGAGAAAAGGAGAAGATAAGGAGGAGGAGGTGGAGAAGGAGTAGAAGAGGAGGAGCAGGGCAATCTCTGAGGACACTGGAGTGCTGGAGACGGGTCGGAAGTGGAGAAGATAAGAGGATGGTGAGAGAATGATGATGAGGAGGTGGTAGAGAAGAAGATGAGGAGGAAGAGGTGAGGAGGAGGAGAAGTAGGAGCAGGGAGAGGAGGAGATGAGAAGGAGGAGGAGGAAAAGAAGATGAGAAGAGGAGGTGGAGAAACTGAAGGAGGGAGAGGAGAAGATGAGGATGAGGATTGCATGAGCTCTGTTCTTTGAGATGTTTGGATTGAACCACAAGGAGTGATTGGAGACATTTGGAGCTTGTGTGATTTTCAGTTTTGTTGTGACTTGCAGGCTGCCACCTCAAACAGAGACTCTCTCTCCTCCTGCAGGACCTCAAACCACCACCTGCTCATCATGGAAGAGATTAAAAGACCAACAAACATTGTCGAGTCTCCCCAGTCGCCTCCTCACGTCTGTTTCTCTCGCCATCGACTGAACCTTCTCCCCCGTTCCGCCCCTCCAGGTCCGTCACTTCCTCAGCCAATCAGAGCCTCCGTTAGCGGCGCCGCCACTGGGACGAGGATGGCGACCATGCCGTTCGTCAGCGAGGGAAAGTGTGTGAGCGTGGAGTGGGATTTCTTACAAGGACTGCTGGCCAAGCCTCCCACCTTGCCCTGGTGAGACTCACTGAACACGCTGACACACACACACACACACACACACTGACACACACTGACACACACACACACACACAGACAGGATACTGTATAAGCCTTTGTGCATGCCCATGAATTAATCTCTGCAAGGTGAAATCCGGGCATTAACAGCTTCCTCCTGACAGCGCTGGAGAAGACGTCTCCTATCAATGAAACACCATCCAGACAGTGTGACCCCCCCTCCCAACCCCTCCTGCCCTCCTCCTGCATTGTTGCCCACCTGCCAATCCTGTCAGGGCAGCCAATTCCCCCCCCCCACACACACACACCCTTTCCCCCTCGCCGAAGGAGATTAAGTAAATTTGGCCGGAATTATTAATGGCCAGTCATTTACAGGCGGATATAAAAACTAAGCAGAATCAATGTGTGCGCATCGATTGTTCTTGGTGGCTGGGGGTCGAGGCAGTATAATAATGAGACGTTACAGAGGCTGGCAGCACGAGTCCACAACACACACACAAGCGCAAACACACACACACACACACACACACACACACACACACACACACACACACACACTTTTCACTTATTAGAGAATAGCAAGGAGAAACGCAACAGCTGTGTCAGCTGATTAAGACACATGTACACACACCAAACAGTGCCCCCCCCCACGTTCTTCACTTCTCTTTGCACGCGCACGCACGCACGCACGCACGCACACACGCGCGCACGCACACACACACTAGGATGAGAATCAACAACACGGACTCGAGGGAGAAAAGCTGGTTCTTCTTTCTCCTCTTTTGTGCTTTCAATCTCTCCCTCACTCACACACACACACACACACACACACACACAGGCACACACGCACACACACACACACACAGGCACACATGCGCGCGCGGGAGCGCACGCTTTATTCCAGCGAGCAGCGGCCGACCGACCGACCGACACAAATTGTGAAGTGGCTGTGACAACATAATTCCACCACTCAGGTCCCATTGAGAAGAGTCAATACCCAATCAGAGAGACAGGCTACCTGAGCCCGCCACCCCCCCCCTCCCACTCCCCCCTCTGTCACTCCGCCCCTCCCCTCCCCTATTGATCCCTCAATCACGGCCTCCTCGGCCCAGCAGCCCGGGACCAGATGAGAGACGGAGGGAGGGGGAGTGAAAGTGAGGAAGGGGTCTGGGGGGAGGGGGGGAGGGGGGGAGGGTAGTGGTTCAGTTAGATGCTATATGTGCGTTCACATATGGATTTTGGAGAAAATGGCCATTTTTATTTACTTATTTATTTTTGGCTGCATGCAGCAGGCAGACGAGAGGAGTTTGTCCATAATTACCAGGGCAATCTGTGCTGGGTTACAATAGAGATTGTTTCACTTCAATTGCAGGAGCTATCACTGCTACACACACACACACACACACACACACACGCGGAAGTCTCTTTGCGACGTGATCTCCCTCCCTCGTGAGTGTTTATGTGTGTGTTGGCGGCGCCGCACGTCCAGTCGGAAAAGTCATATCGTACCGTTTTCACTTTTAAGTATTGTTATTTTATCGATACTTCAATATTTTTGACAACACTAATATGTATGTATACACATATGTATATATATTTATTTGCATGTATATATGTGTATGTATATAAGAAATATCTATATAAATATATATGCTCTCTATGCTCTGTATACATATGTGTAAGTATTTGCATATGTTTTTATACATTAAATAAGCTCTTCAGGTCTAGCAAGAATCAGTCCACAGGTTCTCCACCAGTCACCCAGCTTCACTCCCACACACTGCCGGTCCTCCAGGATGTCTTTAACCCCTCCCCTCAACCTCACCCCGCTGGTCGTCTCACTCCATCTCCTCGCTCGCCCCTCCCCTCGCACCCCTCCAGTCTCCAGAACCTGCGCAAAGAGAAGTCTCGCAATGCGGCGCGCTCGCGTCGGGGGAAGGAGAACTTTGAGTTCTTCGAGCTGGCCAAGATGCTGCCGCTGCCGGGGGCCATCACCAGCCAGCTGGACAAGGCCTCGGTCATCCGGCTCACCATCAGCTACCTGCACATGCGCACTTTTGCCAGCCAGGGAGACCCGCCCTGGAGCCCCCTGATGGAGGGAGACAGCAACTGCAGCAAAGGTGAGAAGCAGTGGCGCACTTGTGTTTATTATGATGATGAGTCTCTGCCCTTTCTCCCCATTGTTGCATTTATTTAGTCAAATTGATGCAATTGATTGATCTCTCAAAAATTAAAGCTTTTCTAATGTATTTTTTTAATTGAATTTTTGGCCAAGGAGTTTGAGTCTTAAGGCTTAATTATTTATTTTTTTTGTTAGGCGGCAAAACAATTCACATTCTGTTCCTGAGTAAACATACAAATACTTGTGTAAAAAAGAGAAGAGTCTGGTAAAAGTGAAAGTACAGATTCAACTCATTGGCTCAAGTAAGACACGCTTCAAGCACTTCAGGCAATAAGAACTACAATTTAATAAGTTAATTACTTTTAACATAAGTTGTATGTTTTAAACACTTCCAAACAAAAGTTACTAGCATATTTTTTCTGATGCACTGTAAAAAAGTAGAAGTTGTCAGTAAAAAAAGCTAAATAGCTAAAACGTCTGTTTAAGTACAGCAACAAATTGCCTGTGCCTCGTTACTTACTCCGGTTATGTTTCCTGTATTCACTTTAGAACGAGGCCTTTAATGTGCAGCCAAGGCTCTGTGTGTTGGTCGTTTTCTGTGGCAAAGTCTTGACTCACAGCTCAAATAGTTAGTTTTTCATTCCGCCTTCGTTTTACGAATCTGATTATACGTCTGCGGCCGATCTTTGCTATCTAGGCGTCGGGGTGGGGTAAAAAAAAATAATTAAAAAATAAAACCCTGCCACGCTCGGACATGTTTGGCATTGAAAACGTCTCGTCTTTGAGATTCATCCCGATCAGGCTGCGAGAAAATTATGCAAGATAAATCACCGAGCGAACGCGTCTTTCAGTCAAATCAATCACCAGCGCCAACAACAACACCACCAGCACCACCACCACCCACTGAAACATCCCACACTGCAACATCCATCACAATTATCCAGGCCTTTTACGAATCTCCATAATTACTTGTGCTTGTTTATTTGACACGCGCACACACGCACACACACACACACACATGTCCATCCGCAGCGCTCCAAACATTGCTGTGTGTATACGGTGATGACACAGAGTGCATTACACTGCACTGCCTCGCATGCGCCCGGTTAAACCGACGTGTTGTCGGAGTGTCGAGAGAGTGAGAGAGAGAGCGAGAGAGAGAGAGAGAGAGAGAGCGAGAGACTGTGGGAGGCGACTATTGGTGCAATTTGTAATTACAGAAATTAAGCGTATAACGAGGACAGTAATTATGAGGCCTGTCTAATTGCTGCTATTACTGAAGGGAAACCGTGCAGCCATTGTGCGATGAGAGTTCGCATGTACGACGCGCGCGGTGTGTGCGTCTGTGTGTTTTATCAGTTCTTGTCTAATTTCGGGGTGGCGGAGAAAAAAAAAAAAAACCCCACTCATGTCAATATGTGTGTTTGTATACGGTTTGCGACATATTAGGCGCCAAACACGGCTGTTGAGATGTAATGGTTTTAATTGTATAATAAGTCGGCTGGAGTATTGCTTGTGGGAATAGCAGTGAGGGCGTTTCTGGAAATCCTTAAAAGGCTGCTGCCATGGCGGGGGTTGGCAAAGTCATTGTGTGTGTTTTTATAAAAGACGAAATGTGAGTGAGTCACATGAAGTTTGTGTTTCCTTTTAAATGTCTCAAAGAAGAAACAGTTTTCTCGTTATTAATTGAATTGAATTCCAACACACATATACGTATAATCCTTCATTTTACTAAAAAAAAAAAATCTGCTTATTTAGTAATTAATAATGACTAACTGCCATATGAAAAGATGACTTAGAAACTGGGGAGTGTGAGGTTCTATCAGGTCAGAGTGAAGATGTGAGACGGAACCTGTCTTGTACTTTAATCGCATGAATTTCAAAAGGTCGACGTGAAGTCTGAAACACACCGGCAGAACCGTGAAGAGCTTCCCCCGTGCCCCTCCCCCGTCCGCGGGCTGACGACGTCACCGCGTCGTCTCACCGTGAAGCAGTGACGGCATCGACGAGCGCAAATGGAATTCAGCCTGCGTGTCCCGCCTCAAAAAAAAAAAAACACATCTGTCGCGGCGCGCATCATTTTCCGCACACAGATCGGGGGAACATTGATTTTCTGTGTGCGCTAATTGCAAAGAAAAGTCGCGGCGGCGAGGCCGCACTCGGTCCACAGCAAACACAGACGTGAGCCTGAAATAGAGCGCGATGATTCCAATTTTCAGCGTCGTTTTTTTTTTTTTTCTTCTTCTTTCGGAGCATCAGACTTGAAATCCATCGTTAACAGATATCAGGTCATTTCATTCCTATCGCACCAAGAACAATCCACCTCATAGACATTTAAAGTGGGAAATGCACACAGAGTGAAGCCCATATTCTATTGCTACGGCAACTGATAATATACATCATTATGTGCGAGTCCATGGGGATCCATCGATATCTAATCAGCGCCGCACAGTGTGAAGCGCTGATACTCTAACACAGTCGCAACACCGCCTTGGACTGAAAACCACAGTCAGTACATTTACATTTGCACCAATATTTATATATATTGCTATTATATATATATATATTTTATTTTGATAGTGATCATTTCAACAGCATATTCAGGTTTGCCTTTTCTAAATTAGGCTTTCTGTTTCTGTTTTTTTTTTTTTTTTTTTAAATAAATTAAGCTTGTTGGATTCGCTGATCGGTTGTGATTCAAAACTCTTTCCGAATCTGATTGTTTCTAAATGTGCTTTCTAAACGTTTGACAACAAAGCAGAATTACAGTTTAGCCCAATTTGAATGGCTACAGTTTGGTCGTCGCTGCCCCTCTGATATGATACAACCCAAGCCTACAGTGGCACTGCAGCGCACTCTCTCATCTTGTGGGACATTGAAGTTTCCCCATCACTGAACTGTTTTGGGACCACTATGGCCCACCGCTGCATCCAATAGCTTGGTGGCGCACAACAACGGGAGCAGCGTATAGTGGCTGCAATGTTTAGCAGCTGAGAGAGAGAAAAGGAATAAGAACACATAAGGAATCAGAATAAGTGCAAAAAACAGCCATGTCAGAGTGTGTGTAGCCGTAGCGAGCTCCTAGTCTTGCTTCAGTCTGGCAAGGTAGCCTCAGCGCTGGTGCAGCTTCGTCTTGTGTGTGAACTTGAAATGTGGCTGAGAGACAAATGCGCCACCATGAGCTGCCCACACGTGCCTTGACATTAACAGTCCAGTGTGTCAAATTTTTAAGGAAGTCAGGTATTCAAGATGGCAGCTACTGGAAGCAAGACCCTTATTGCTCTATGTATATTCTTATATTTATATGAGAACCGTTCTAAGGGTGTGAAAACCATGTTACTTGTATTGTATTGCGAGTATACACTTTTATTAACATATGTATTGGCAGTATATTAAGGTTTTACCGATGTAAAATTCATAAAACAAGCCAGATTCCTCAAACTGGACCTTCAGGTGTAAAGGCGGAACTGGGAATCCAGCAGCAGCTCCCCAAAGGTTGAGGGAACCTCACAACCTGGAGGAAAATGTCCAGCGATTCAGAGACCGCCGGGGGGGGGGCTGCTGGTGTCCAGTGTCTGGAGTATTTCTCTGAAATATCGCCGGAGGTCCAACCGGCGGGTCGCGCAACAGTCCCCCCGCCCGGGTCGCAGGCGCAATGCTAATTTGGATATCAGTTTGAACAACGTCTACCCACAATGCATTGGCAGGGTTTTAAGTGTGATGCATGACTTTAATTCTGTTAGTGGAATGTGAGGCTGAAAGGCATTTGTGGGGGATAGAGGGGTAGAGGAGGGGGAGGGGGGGGGCAGACAAATGCAAGGAATGGAGGGGAGGGAAGGAGGGAGGGGGTGAGGGATGAGGAAGGAGTGATGAGGAGGGACCCAGGTCCGGGGTCGAGGGGGGCGGGGAGGGGTGGGGAGGGTCTTTCCTTCCCACTCGGCGGTGGGCTTTTTCGGACGGGACGCAGGGAAAAGGGGGAGTTGGGGGGAGGGGAGGCGGGGGGGAAAAGGTGCAGGAGAGGAGAGCGATGGAGGGGCGGAGCCGGCGTGGCTTTTGTCTGCTTCCCACGTTTCAAAGCCAGTCTTGAAAAATGAATAGACAGAGGAAAATCAATTGCATGACCTTCACCGAGGGAAAGAGAGATGGAGGGAGCAGGAAGAAGGGGGGGTGAGGAGGAGGAGGAGGAGGAGGAGGAGGAGTGAGACAGATTATGGGAAGGAGGGAGCGGAGGGAGAAGGAAAAAGGCTGAAGGGAGAAGAAGTAAAATGACCCGTGATGTTCATTCCCATTCCGCGTTGCCACCTATTTGCACAGCGCGCTGAGAAATACTTCCCCCCTCAGCCCCATTTCATTTATATTTCAAAAGACCTCGGCTCAGAGTGCATTTGGTGTCGGGGTCACTTTTGTTTTTATTTCATTGCCTTTTTAAATGTCACATGGTTCTGTTTTTCTTTTTTCTTTTTTCTTTTTTTTTCTTTTTTAAACATTGAGTCCTGGTCTGGATTTTTCTTTGTTTTTTTCTCTCACGCTCTCCGCGGCGCTGAAGATAAAGCTCATTTCTCAAAAGTCTGCCGAGAAAGGTAACAGATTGCAACTTAGCCACAATAGCGGCATTTTCTGGTGTGGTTTATCTAAATAGTTTAGAACACTAGACAAAGATAAAAGTAAATATATTTATACATATAAAAATAAGCCATTTTTGTCCTCAAAATACCCATACCTGGGAGAAAAACATGCTGAAGACCCAATATTATGCTAATTCTTTCAGCCCCCAGTCGAGCAGCCTTGCACGATCTTTTATCTCGAAAAAAAAACCAAAAAAAACTGTAGATCTGTTTTTGTTGGTGTGTTTGGACAGGAACAAAAACGGGGCAGCTGGAGGCTCTCAGAGGTCAGAAGAACACAACACAACACACCTGGCCTAGGGTGTTTATCCAGCAACCTGGGGCGGGTATAAAAGCCCCGTGTGACATCACAGAGGGCCGCTATCCAGGACGCCGTCCTCCCACATGAAATCGGGAGAAAGCAAAAGAATCAATGATGGATTTTTTTTGTTTGTTTGTTTGTTTCTTCGAAGACAAATACTGCTAAAGCGGAATATTCGTAATGTTCCTTTAAAGGAAAACATCAAGATGACCTCTCCAGCTCGCTCCAACATCTCTGTTTTCCACCGCACAATGTCCCGCTTCCAATTAGCCTTCGGACCCATCAATACCAACACAGTAGGAAGAGATTCCTCTATAGCGCAATCAATATCATGACAGGCTGAAAAATCCCTCAGCGAGTTCAGCGTAATAAACGGCTCCGGAGCCACAGCCCCGCTGCCTGTAAACAAACGTTACTTCCCACACGTTGTTCGCATTGTTTGTTTTTGTTTTCTTTTAAAGAAAGCCAAGGTTATTTTGGGCAAACGTATTTCTTTTTTCCGCGTCGCGGTGAATTTCTCCCGGCAGGTGCGAGCGAGGCAGCTGGAAAAGCCCCTCGGCCGTTAGCGAGGTGCAGTACAATGACACGTCTGCTGGCTGGCAGCAACAGGGCCCGGCTCAAGTGTTTTAGTGTCTGTGTTAGTGAGGTCAAACACACCTCTCTCCTCCCCACCGCTGGTGACATTGACTTTCACCCCCCCCTCCCTCCATCACTCCTTCACTCCCTCACTCCCGCCCTCCTCCCTCCCTCCCTCACGGCCGGCCGGCCCTGCATCTGCCTCCTCTCTAATTCACGCCGTTTTAAAGCAGCTGGGCCTTTTGAGGGAAGTTAATTGCACTCAAATTATGTTCGACCGAAAAAAAAATTGGGAAAAAAAAAACGCAGCGAGGGAGCGCCGGGACGGAGAGATGGAGGGAGGGAGGAAGGGAGAGAGGGACGTCTGTCGGAGTGAGAAGATAATTGCGTCAGGGAGGGACGCCGCGATTAGGGTCACTCTCTCTGCGTCATGTGTGTGTGTGCGTGCGCGCGCACGTGTGCGCGGATCAGCCAGAAACGTCACACGTCTGGACGGGAGTAAACAACTTGGCAGGTGATGATGCTCTTGTTTTGAAGGGACAGAAACCGGGAGGAAGGTGTGAGAAAGAGCGGAAAGAATAAGGGATGGAAGGAAAGAAAGAAAGAAAGAAAGAAAGAAAGAAAGAAAGAAAGAAAGAAAGAGGGCTTTAATGTATCTGTTTATTGGTCGGGTTTTGATTTGCTTTTTGTGTGTTTGTGCGTGTGAGGTTGTCGTTTACATGGGTAAACATGCTTGTGTGCGTCAGTGCTGCCAGACTTGCACATTTTGTAGAAAAATTCACTTTGCCAATAATTCCTCTCAATAATCTCTATTCCTCTGAATTTAGTCACATGATAGATCCTCTGCTTCCGCCGCTTGCTTTTAACTTTCCAAAAAGGTGTACGATTCTGAACAGGAACCCTTCATGATGTCACAAAGGACACCATAGTGCCTTCCTACCCTGCGATGTGTGCGATGTAGCCTTGAGGTCCAAGTTCTTTTTTCGTACACGTGCAAGGTCAAACAAAAAACATCAGGGCTAAACATGCAGTATTTTTGTATAAATTATTTGGCGAGGCCGCTTCACCTCCGCACCGGAATCGTTATTCCACCGGCGGACTCGTATTTCCGAGTGGAATTAGAGCGCAACCAAAACTGTTTGCACCAGGCGGCGCAGCAGCTGTATCCTGCTCACCTCGAGCCCACAGCGACTGCGGCTGCTCCCCGGCACGCGTTCTCGAGTCTGTCGCATATGTCGCGAACTTGTGTCTGTAGCTGTGCTGCGAATC
>NW_027466098.1:8850000-8915000 GCF_046127955.1 Nelusetta ayraudi | reverse complement strand
TAAAAATGTATGTCTGTTCGTAGCATTTGCTCACCATTTGTGGGCTGCATTTCCTGTGAGCTCTGATCACCTCGATTAAAAACAAGAAAAACAAGAAAAACCTGGTGGAAAATCAGATCAGGACAGCTTGTTGCTGCCTCGCTGTGATGTGGTCTCGACTCTGCAACTCTGCAAGGACAAATACTAAGAGAATGCGCGCATTTGAGATAAAAACATATTGGGGGGGGGGGGGGGGGGGAATCAAAGTTAATTTGCTAAAACAGCGAGATTGAACGGCGGAGCCCGCAAAGGAGGACAAAAGATGAGAGAGACGGAGGGCTGAGACGCGTCGAGCCAGACAGACAATTACGAGAGAGGGGGGAAAACAAAGGAGGCTGAATACCGGGGCGCGAGAGAGAGAAAGAGAGAAAAAAGGAGACAGTAGTAAAGTGGAGAGGCAGAGTCGGAGTGTGTAAATAGAGTTTAAATGTGCGCTAGGAATGGAATTCGCCCTGGGATCTCCTGGGTAAACAAGGCAGCCGAGGCTCCGCCGGAGATGCTAATAAAACAGAGCTGTTCTTATCAGCTGAGCAGATGGGCCGACCCATCGCGTCTCCTCAAACACGGGCCGAGCCATCAGCATTCTAATGAAATTATTTATGATCGAAGATTACGTTCAAAACCCTCCGACACACACACACACACACACACACACACACACACACACACACACACGCAGGCGCGCACACACCCGGCTTACCTTCCCGACAAGACGGGGGACGAAGGCGGGCGTTTATGGTGAGGAGGAGGAGGAGTGCAGATGGAGACATTTGTGTGTGTGTGTGTGTGTGTGTGTGTGTGTGTGTGTGTGTGGTGAAAGGCAGGCAGGGAGGTTGGGAGGTAATATACCGTGTTTATGGACGTATCGGCTCCTGGGGTGGGAAGACGGTGGCAGACGCTCGCGTCTGGATGTGTTTTGTCAGCAAGGCGGCCGCCGGGTGGGGGGGCGGGAGGGGTGGAGGGAAGCTACAGGGAGGTGAGGGGTTGCGGGGGAGGGGGGTGGCGGTGGCGGGGGGCGCAGCGGTGGGACAGGCAGAACAAACGACTCACTGAGTTACCACAAAAAAAAGAAAAAAGTGTAACTGGTGGTTTGTTTTAGAGGGCATGTCACCCCTCCATCCCCCCCACCCCCTTCATCCCCCAGTGGAAGCGCCCCTGTGTCCTCCCTCGCCCCCCGACACACACACACACACACACACACACAAACACAGGCGTCTGACCCCTCCTCCCCCCCGGGCTTCTCCCCTGACAGGGTGGGGTTGCTCGGACGGCTTAGCCCAGGTCAAGCACCTTGTCCAAGGGCACGGCCCTCCGCCCACTCCCCACCTCCACCCCTCCACCCCTCCGAGCCTCCAGGTATCACACCGGGTCCCTCTCTCTCTCTCTCTCTCTCTCTCTCCCTCTCTCTCTCTCCCTCCCTCTCAATCCAACTCTCCGAGCCGGAAGCGCGGGGTTAGGCAGGGGGATAAAACCCGGTGTAGAGGAGGAGGAGGAGGAAGAGAGGGAGAGAGAGAGAGAGAGAGAGAGAGAGAGAGAGAGAAGGTGAGAGGAGACAAAAGGTTTTCGGGACTTCTACTGGTGGAGGAGGAGGAAGGAGGAAGGAGGGAGGGAGGAAGGAAGGAGGGAGGGAGAAGAAGGAGGGATAAATGGGGTAAAGAGGGAGGGAGGGAGGAAGGATGGGAGATTAAGGGAGGAGAGAATTGATCTGGGAATGGTTAGTATGCAGTCCCCCCCTTCCCCCCCGCCACCCCTCCCCTCACCCCTCCCATCAGTCAGTGATGGGGGGGGGGGGGGGGGCTGAGAGTGTTGTGGACCACTGCCCGGATGCCTCATACATATTAAAGCCCCCTGCCATTATTTATATCATGTCTCTCCCTTCCTCCCCTCCTGCTCGCTGAGCAACCCCCCCCCCCCACCCCCACCCCCATCCCCTCCCCCAACCACCACCACCGCCACCGCCGTTATACGTGCGTGCGAACGCGGGCTCGCGTCGACAAACAGCTGCTCGCACAAAGAGTTACAGGCGATGACGGGGCGGAGACACAAAAAAAAAAAAACAGTCTGTGTAGTCGCGCAGGTGAGCGAAACATAGGCGCCCCAAAGCACACACACACACACACACACACACACGCACACACACACACACACACATGCAGGCAGGTTCCGAATGATCTGGGTCTCCTCTCACGTCCTCCTCCGCCACATCCTATATCTGTTTTTTTTTTCTCTCTCTCTTTTTCTCCGCCTGAGCACGACTCATCCCCCCAGCCGCCGCCTCTCCTCCACATCTCCTCATTTTCTCTCTGATCTTATTTCCAATCCCTCTCTCCTCCCCGTGATGGACTTGATTTTACTCGGATGTGGCCCTAAGCCCGGCGAAGCCCGCAAACTTCGTGTCTTGTCTCTCTCCTCCTTGTTTTCTAAATTCGGTGGCGGTGGAGGGCGGGGGAGGGGGGCGGCAGAGGGGGGCGGAGACAGTGGATTGTGTCCCTCTTCACCCGACTGGCCCGGTGTTTGGCCAACACGGCTGCATCTGGATCCTGTTTTTGATCCTGTTTTAGAAGCAACAAGGTTCCATTTGCGGATAACGGCGCTTTACCACAGAGGAACAAGACAACGACCGACTGCATGATGCAGACAGGCAGATTTTTTTTTTAAAGCTCTAATAATATATACATTTGTTTAATAAAACGCACACACACAAAAAAAAATCAAACCGGCCAATAGGAACGCTAGTTTTATTTAAACTGAAATATTACCTCATAAAAAAAAAACGGCAACAGTGTCGACGAAAGGTGGACGGCGCGCTCGCGTTTGGAGGGGAGGGGATTTCAAAGGCGCACATATAAGCCGGCGCTAATGGCAAAGAATGCAGAAAAAAAGATCGAAACTGAATGATGTTTTCCTCTTGTCTCGCAGCCAACATTATTGATTGTAGCCGTCCTGCCGAGAAATAAACCAAAAGCAACCCGATAAATTATTTAGCGTGTAATGTCAGATGTTTACCTGCTGGGGTCACCTTGACATGAAAAGATACACCTGGATGGAATCAGTTTCCAAAATACCCAAAATTATTTTTGCCCTGACTTACTCCTAATTAGTGTCTTATGATTAAAGAGTGGACAATGGATCTTACGTACTCTCAACGCAACAGGGACATTTTGAATTCTGTTTCATGTCTCCAAATCACAGTGGGTTTTTTTTGCTACCATTGTATGGTATACCGGGCAAAATTCCATTTCTGTGCCTGAAAAGTCTGAGGGAGCCACATCATTCTCGATGTGGTCGACTCCATACGGCTCTTATCAAGTGTGCGTGTACGTTTATTACAGGTGGCACAATTACAGGGGGGCGGGGGAGGGGGGTGGGGGGTGGAAAACAGGGCATCCTCTAAGAGATTAAATTCAGTCTGAGGGTCTGAGAACCCCCCCCCCCTCCCAACTCACCATCCACGGCTCTCGCTCCGCCGACACCCGCCTCTTCCCCCCCGCACCCCCCCCCCCCCCCCCGGCAGTGATGTCCTTGAGGGCCTGCTGAAGCTCCCATAAAGCCCGCAGTAAATGGCTCTAATCCGGTAATAAATGGCTGTGTCCTACAGACAAGGGTGCGAGCCTGCTGCAGCCACGGCTTTATCAGATGGGATGGGTATTGGCACGCGCGCGCACATTCACAGATGAAATAGACGTGGCGGACGTGTGTGTCGGCAACCGGGGGGCTCCCCCTCCTCCCCTCCTACTCCTCCGCCTCCCCTCTCCTTCCTCTCTCTCTCTCTCGTCCCTCGCAGACGCCTCTCTATCCTTCCCGCGTGAGGACCTGCGCCCACTTCGGTCCGTTCTGCGCGTCCTTTTCCCGTGGTTTCGTTCAGTTCGAACGTGCGCCTCGGTGACGCGTTGGTACATCTTTGCAATTTCACAATGTGCACGTTGAAAGGGAAGTAAGAGGAACCAGCCCTCCTCCTTTGCACAGCTCGTCCCTCTGTTCACCTCTGTTCACCTCCTGTTTGTATACTGTAACCAGTCATAGAAGAAAAATAACAAACTAGATTATGCAATAATAGAGTTGACAGATTGCCACGGCTTTGTTTAAGGTCTTTGCTAGTTATACATGAACCATGTAGCAATTCTAAATAGATAAATAATAGATACACAATACTTAATACATGACATACATTTAATTAGCATTCATGCTAACTCCGGCATATTTACATTGATGCTTTTGCTGACAGGTCAATTAATGTGCATTGTCCTAATCAAATACATAAATAAATAAATAATAACATAATATGTAGTAATACACAGTTAACAGATTAGATTCCACAATGTCTTGAGTAGCGAAAGCCTTGAAGGTGTTGACATCAGACACTGTGGCTCAGAATTGTTCTTCCTTCTACTTTGTAAATGCTGTAGTGTTTCTTTAACCGACTCGTGCTGGTGCATTGTTTAAGGTCTTTTGCTCAGCCCGTTCCATATTTTAGATCAGGTGTTTCGCCACATTCATACGCGGCTCCTCCTCCTCCTCCCTTGTTGTTTCTTCGTTGATGTCATTGACCTTGTTTCCCGCAGCCTGACGCTGCTTTAAATTTGTGTTGTTTGGATTACTCCATTAACATAATGCAACTACTGATTACTGATTACTCATTAATAAAGTAATCTAAATACTTATTTAACTACTTTGTGACGTAGTTGCTCAGTGCTTTGGAATTCACTTTTTTAAAGTGCAAATTTTGCAATTCCAAATATTGCCTCTGTCCTCTTAACATGAATGAATGTTTGCTCTCTGAACACAAACTGCACATTTCACAGAAGAAACTCATGTGCAGCACTGGTGCCTTTTGCACAGCCCATATTGTTAAAATAATTTGAAAATTAAAAAAAAACAAATTTAATTACAGTAGTGGATTACTTAGTAATAGATTACTCGCCAACACTGACCACAAAATTGACCTCAGACCTCAATTAGGACCTCGCCCCTCCCAAGTCTTGTCGCTAAAACGTGATGATGAAGCCGTGCGGAAAAACGAGGAATGTCCTCACTTCCTTGTCCTCTCACCGGGTTGGAAATATGTTGCAGTCCACACACACACACTCACACACACACACACACACACACACACACACACACACACACACACACACTAGCTCATACTCATGTCTGCAGCCTCAGATGGAATCACATCTGCTGCTGTTGTGCCGCTGCTTTTATGGATGCAACGCGGCGGCGCCATGATTACCTTTGAGTGATTAGAGTTGCGACTGCGATGCGTTATGATGACAGGCTCATCGGCAGCTGCCGCCGCCACCGCCGCCCGCCGTGCGCTCTTCAGCCGTGCGCCGCAAGAAGCGGCTGGAAGCGAGTGAAGGAGCCGGGCGGGGAAGAGGAAAGAATAGTAATGTGACCTTTGGAGATACTTGGAGTTCACCTGTTTTTAATCAGCAAATACAATTGATTTTTATCTCCCCTGGTTTTATTTGTGCAACACTGTAGTCACTCGCTCCTCTGAGACTGGCCCTTAATGTATGTGAGTGCGTGCGTGTGCGCGTGTGAATGTCTTACAACCTCCAGCACACTCCTGGTTGAGTTGTAACCCAGAGCGCCGCTTTCATTTTTGTGTCGGAATGCGTATTGATTTTTCCAACCTCCCCCCTCCTCCATCCACCACCACCACCACCCTCCCGTGTGTAACTGCTCATCGGTGCTCCGAGCGTCTGTTTTTGATCGCTCTGTGTGTGTGTGTGTTTCTCCTCAGGTGGAGCTGACCGGCAGCAGCGTGTTTGATTACATCCACCCGGCGGACCACGTGGAAATGGCCGAGCGGCTGGGGATCCGGCCCCACCTGCGGGCCGAGGCCGGCTGCCTCACCACCCCGGAGAGCGTGTCCAGCTCGGCGTCCGCCTCCTCCCTGGCTGGAACCCCTGAGCCAGGTGCTTTCTCATCGTCCCTTCAGCCCAGCAGTTTCTCAACAGGTCACAGAGGCTCAGGACCCACTTTTTTTTTTTTTTTTTTTTTTTCCTTATCATGAAGTTGCGATGTTGTGGCAGAAATGAAGTCTTCCCTGAACTAGCATTTATTTGAGAGTCTGAAAGGCGACCAATCTCACAGAGCGTTCTGTAGAAATGGGAGTGCAGATAGAAACCCAGTGCATCCCTTTATAAACCTTTTTCAGGTGTCCGCTTCTAAGAATCCATTCCTGTTGCTCAATTGTCGCCACTAAATGACATGGTTGAGCAGAATGTATAGACCAGGCGTGGACAAAACAAGGCCCGGGGGCCCATATGCGGCCCATTTGGCTTTTTTCTGGCCCACCAAGCTTAAAGAAATTTTATTAATAGTAAGTAGGTCATATAATAGCTGTATTTCATCCATTTCAGTGTTTTAAGAGTCATTTCAATAAAGAGCTAAATACTGTGGAGCTGCAAAAGACAAATATTTTGTTCTTTTTCAATGTGTAGTTTAATGTGTAGTTTCCCAATTTGCCATTAAAAAAGTACTATCTATCTAATAGACATTAAAGCACATATCCCATCTACATATTCCATAACATATTTTTCCCTCCTATGAGGTTGGTCACCAAAACACTCCATCCGTCGGCCCCCTCTGTCAAGTTTTAGAACCCATTGTGGCTCCACCAGTCAAAACGTTTGCCCACCCCTGATACGTATCCATTCTTAGGAATGACAGACGTGCACAGCTGATGCAGCAGATGCAGCAGAATGCAACTCAAGAGGCAACTTGAGGGCACTTTGAGGACAAGACCCACGGAGCTGTGCAAACATAATGAACATCACAATGAGACTTTTACGCCATTACTGTGACATGAATGTATTCCACACAAATAAAAAAAAATAAAAAACAGCTCACATTCTATCAGGTCTAGTAAATAAATGATTGAAATTATTAAATAGAATTGTGTGCCCTGCAAAATGAATGCCCAACATTTCCTCTATAAATATTTATATATTTTGAAATCTGTTTTTTTTTTAAACTGAAATAAGCAATTCTGGCGTTTCTTATGTTTCTCTTCTGCCTCTTCCTCTTCTTCCTCCCTGCAGCCCCGTCCAGTCCTCACTCCCCCGCCGACGAGTCGCCCGACCGCGGCTACTTCATCCGCATGAAGTCGACGCTCACCAAGAGAGGCCTGCACGTCAAGTCCTCTGGGTACAAGGTAGAGTCGCTCGTTAACATTGTAACCCGCCTGGTACCAGAAGAGCAGAATCACCAGCAGGTCCTTGTCATTTCTGTCTGTTGCTCTGTGGGTCTCACAGCGCAGTATTCTGCTGCAGTCCAGTGCAGCCACTGTACAACCAGCTCCACAGCTGTCTTTTCCTCACCATCTCCAGTGGTTAATAGCAAATCAGACCTGCTCTCATGAGTGATCTTCTTATCTTTTCTATGTGAATTGGAACTAATTCTGTTTGTAAGATCTTTGCACGTTTTATCTATTTGTCACAGTGTGTTGTGTATGTATAATGTATTGTTTCTATGTTTTTGAACATCTGCCTTAGTGCAACCGATTAAAATTAGCATTCATGCTAACTCTGGCATATTTACATCGATGCTTTTGCTGACATGTCATTTGTCCTAATGAAAGAAATAAAATAGATAAAAAATGCTGTAAGAAAAAGATCATCAAAGCAAAAATCAAACAGAATTTGTCAGCAGAGGTGGGAAGTAATGACAGTACAAATACTGTATGGAAGTAGACGTTTTTACGCAAATATCTGTACTTTCCACTGCTTACATTGGAAAGACATGCTTGTTACTTTGGCATTTAAAAGTGTTTCAAATATATACATTCTGGTAAAAGTAATTCACCTGCTGTTGTAGTTGTTGCTTGAAGTGGAGCTACTTGAACTCTGCTGTTGTGGAGTTAAATATAAAACTGGATCATACTTTGTTATTCAGTATTTTGGAGTACATTGGCTTTGGGGTCACTGTTCAGTACATTTTCTGTACAGAGGAAAAATAAAAAGGTAGAAGATTTGTTGTGCTGCAGTTGAAAAGGGAAATAAAAATTATAGTAGTGAGAGGACCAAAGCTGTGAAAAATTATCCAGATGCTCACACAACACCTCTGATCAGTTCTATTATCTGATCTCAGTCATTTTCTCCTGCACCAGTGGCTGTGGGTGGCTGATGCTAACGTGCAGCTCCTGTGCCCCCCCCCATCCTCCTCTCCTCCAGGTGATCCACGTGACCGGCCGAATCCGCTGCCGCCCGGCTCTGGTGCCGGGCTCCACGCGCTCCGTGCGTCGACCCCTGGGCCTGGTGGCGCTGGCGCACACGCTGCCGCCGTCCACGCTCAACGAAGTGCGCATGGAGAGCCAGATGTTTGTTTTCCGAGTGAACATGGACCTGCAAGTCATTTACTGTGAGAACAGGTACGACGTGTAGCTTCAGTCCGAGGCTCGCAGTCCGGTGTGACCTGTGCAGCTTCCAGTGATTAATGGTGTGATGTTGTACGCTGATCGTTTTGTTGAATTATTATCCAGTAAGTCTTTCGGACATGACACAGGAATAAAATTCATGCATTCATTCATTCATACAGAATGTGGACTGATAACATGTTGCTTTAGTGTCAATTGAAAATGAACAAAAGCAAAGTCACAACAGAATACGTGTCTTTGAAGTGAAGCCGCCTAATACTTCGCTCTTTATTGAAATGACTTTTAAAACACTGGAAAAATGGATGATATACAGCTATTTTATCACTCACGCACTATTAATATAATTTCTTCAAGTTTGCTTAACGGGCCCCATATGGCCCTCAGGCCATAGTTTTCCCACCCCTGTTGTAAAGGGACGAAAACAAGAGGGCCGTGAGAAACTCTCACAAGGCTGTTGGTGTTCTAACTAACCTGGTGTGAGTGCTCTTTATGACATCACAAAGGGCTGATTTCATAAATTCAGCTTTCAGTGAAAGAGACTTTTTTTTCCTCCTGTTTGTGGAGTTCAGCTCTGACAGGCTAAAGACACATTAGCATTAGGAGACACTGCCACAAAAATGGGCCCCTCTTAAAGACCTGTGTTAATCTCTTTTGCCTGCTGTCTCTTGACCTGGTGTTTGTGTCTCTGCAGGATCTCAGAGTACATGGACCTGACCCCGGCAGAGGTGGTTGGACACACCTGCTACCACTTCATCCACGTGGAAGACCTGGAGAATCTCCGGCAGAGCCACGAGGACCGTGAGTCAAAGCCAACATGAAAGTCACTCGCATCAAGTCGTGTTTTAGTGACATCTGCACCCGGTCAGAGAGCTCCAAGAGATGGAGATCTGCTCTCGGTCTGTCATTAGCGCCCTCTGCTGATGAGGTGGCCAACCAACAACTCTCTCTCATCCGTCCCCTTGTCCTCTGTCTCTGTGTCCGCTCCCTCGGCCGTCCTCTTCCCAGTGCTGAGGAAAGGTCAGGTGGTGACCGGCTATTACCGCTGGCTCCAGAGGAGGGGGGGCTACCTGTGGATCCAGTCCACTGCCACCGTCTCCATTAACCACAAAGCCCCCCACGAACGCAACGTCATCTGGGTCAACTACGTTCTGAGGTGAGTGCAATCACGGCGGAGCTCGACTTTGAGCTCTGATATGAGAGCAGTTAATGTGTGCCGGCACCACGCTGGGAGCAGAAAGCCTTTGAAGAGACAGATGATGAAATCTGGAAGAATTTTTTGGAGGAATTTCTTTCTCTTTTTTTTTTTTACCTCTCCCCCCCCAACATGTGAGGAGACTGACGAATGTAGTTCTGAAATGTAACATCAGAGGACACATCTTAGAGATTGGTGATTTTACATTGAAAAAATAATTATGAAACAAGATGAATCTGGATTAAAATAAAGGGGATAAATTGAATTATTTAAAATATTCTATTAGATTTTTCTATTTTACGTTTTTCATTGCAAAATGTAATTGTATGCACAAAATGGAAGACACAAAATTTTCCTTTAACTTACTGGAAATTACCGAAATATTCCTCACAAACCCAAAACCTAAAATGCTTTTACAGTATGTAATAACAAAGTAATTACCCTTTTTTTTACTTTTTAAATTATGCATTTGTTATCTTTTGATCATTTTTATTATTTTGTAGTATAGATTATTAATCAGAGATTCATCTAGCCGTTATTAAGTATTTATTTGTATTATAATTTTTTTCTTTGATTGGCTGCCGTTATCTGATCTAGATAGGATCGGATTGTAAACAAAAAAAGGATTGAAGTTAAAACAAAAGCAAGACTAGATTAGAGGCATCAGAATGAGATTACATTTCAAGATTAGATTATTCAAGTAGTTTAATTTTTAAAATCCTACTTCATTTAACATTTCTGCCATTGTCTTTTTTTTTTTACCCTTTATCATCCATATTCATAAAACCAGCAGCGACAACCACATTAATTCCAACAAAATATGCTTGTTAACATTTTACTGATGCGCACATTTGCCTGGACGCCGTCGTAAAATTTTTTTTTTTAAAAACACACACAGCCTCCCACACTGCACTCACTCCACACCGGCACATTCACACACACAGAGCGCGCGGCAGAAACCCGCGTGTGTGCCGACGAGCAGCGGGGCGAAAAACACGAGGCGGAGGCTGAATTTCAATGCTAATTGGAGCGAAGCTATATAATTACAACAAATGGATGTCAGAATTTTGGAGCCGAATGGTGTTTTAGTTAATTAGCGCTGTAATTACAAGAGCTCATTAACTTCCTCAACAGCCTAATCCTTGTCTGAGCTTAACTGTATATAGGTGGGCTGGGGTGGGTGGGTGTGTGTGTGTGTGTGTGTGTGTGTGTGTGTGTGTATGTGTGTGTGTGTGTGTGTGTGTAAGTGCATGAGTGTGTATGTGTCTCTTTGTGTTTCTCCTTTCCGTCTTTCTGCCTGCGTCCGCCTGTCCTTCTGTTTTTTTGCCGAGGTTAGACCGGTGCGAGGCGGCTTCAGTGTTAGAGGTTGTTATTAGTCTGATTATATGTTGCCACACAAATCAGCGGGGCGGCTTTTTTTCCCCCGAAAGCCATAAGTGGTTTTAAGTTGTTAGATGATCGGCTGTGTTTTTTGTTTTTTTTTTTGCATCCGCCTTCTCACCCTCTCTCCCTCCTTTCTTCCTCCTCCCTCCTTCCTCCTCCTCACCCAGTCGAACGGAGATGCCCGACACGCCGCTGGATCTTCTGCAGCTACCGGAGAACGTGAGGGCGGAGAGGCTACGGGTCAGCCTGTCGCCCACTAACAGCTCCCCGCAGACCCGAGGTAGGCTCACCCAGAGGCCATGGCCCCTCAAAGCAGCATTAGCTTCTGGCTGGGGACCAAACAACAGACAGTTGACAAACAAAACAACAAAAAAAAACGTCAACTTTTTGAATGTCTTTTGCCATTTGCTATTCAATAATCGTTACGTTTTGTTAAGAATAAAAACACTATTTATTATTTTTATACTTGTCAAGAAACACAGATATTGGAACAAAGGGTATCAAACATCTCTCAAGTTTGTGTGTGTGTGTGTGTGTGTGTGTGTGTTTTGAAGTGGCTGACACACACAGACACAGACAGATTACACAGATTAGTGGCACTAGCACACTGGCTTGCAATTTTTTTCTTCTTTTTTCCAATTTTCCGTGGCCCCCCAGGTGTTCCCTGGTGGCGTCTCAGGGGGCTGCGGTCCCCGCTTTGAAACCCACCGCCCTCTTCCAAAGGGAACACCTCCTGACGCCAACTCTTCTCCTATTTTGTCAAGGTTCGCACGGGAAGAGCGACCCCGAAGCCAAAGGCAGAGACAAATTCCCAGCGCCCGTCCCCCAAGTGGAGGACCGGAGGAAGCGGCAGCTGAGGTCCGAGCCCGAGGGGGCTCCACCCGAGTCCCGGCGCCGCCTCAACGAGCTCCGCCACGCCGAGGAGAGCGTGTCCGTCTCCTCCGACCTGGCCAGCGAAAGCGAGGCCGAGGAGGAGGAGGAGGAAGAGGAGGCCGAGTGGGTGCAGGGTGGAGACGGAGACCGGATGAAGCGGGAGGAAGGAGGAGGAGGGGGAGGAGGAGGAGGAGGAGGAGGCGGGAAGCAGAGCAGGGGTCCTGACGCCCGGGGCCGAGGCGAGAGGGCGAGCAGGGTGCACAACGGCCGGGCGGTGATCCAGCAGCTGAAGAGCGTGGTGGCCGCCCCCGCCGCCACCCCCGCATCCGGCAGCCCCAGCATCAAGACTGAGCACGAGGTCCTGGCCACCGGGGGGCGCTGGGGGGCGCACGCGCAGACGCCGGCCTCGCACGCGCACACGCCCTCCGGTAGCCTGAACGGCGAGAACAGCCCCGCCACGCCCATCCCGGACTCCTCGTCCAGCAGCGAGGCCCCGCCCAAGGGCCTCTTCACGCCCCCCTCCCCCGCCCTGTCGCCCGCCATGTCCGTGTCGTCGCCGCTGCCCCGGGACGAGAGGTCGGCGGTGGCGGCAGCAGTGGGGGCGGTGAGCCGGAACGGCGGCGGCGTCCCGGGCGGCGGCCCCGACTTCGAGCTGCTCCAGAGACTGGCAGCAGGTGGCGCCGCGGGGAGGGTCCTCTTCCACCCGCTGGCCCTGGGGCCCCAGGGCCCCCAGAGCCTGTACGCCCCCAGCACCATCCGCTACGCCCCGCCCGAGCTGCCCCCCTCCTCCCACCACCACCACCACCACCACGCGCCCCACGGCGGCGGCCACGGCGACGGGCTGCAGCTGCGCTCGGACCACCACAAGGGGCCGCCGCCGCCCAGCTTCTTCCCCCACCTGCAGCGCCTGGCCGGCCTGCCGCCCTTCAGCGGCTTCTCCCCGTCCGACAGCCCCTTCCCCTCCGGCCTGCCCTTCTGTATGAACGGACTGAGGGGGGCCGCCGGCTCCGAGGAGGACTGAGACTCCGAGGCCCCCTGGTGGGCTGGGGTGGGGTTGTCGGGGCGGGATGAGGGAGGAAGATTAATTTAGGAAAAAAAAACGGTTGGGGAGGGGAAATGAAGAAAGACGGAGCAGGATGACAGACCAGAAAAGAGAGACGTTGAAAAGGGCAGCAGGGAGCGACAGGAGTGGCAGGACATTACGCCTCTGAGGACATTACTAATTGGACGATGAGTCGAATAACTGCCGCCAGAAACGTGTGACAAGCCGCAGCCGGAGGGAATTATTGTGTCCGCCGCCGCCGCCGAGTGACAGCGACTCCTCGAGAAAAACGGGACGCGGTGGTAGGAGGGGCGGAGGGGCGGAGGGGCGGAGGGGCGTGCGCGGGGGGGGAACTTTTGACTGCTCCTCCCCGAAGAATTCCCGTCTCCGAGACGATAACAAACGGACATAGAGTGAGCGAGCGAGCGAACTCCGCGTCCGTGTCTTTTCTCGATGCGACTGTGATTTTCTGTGTCTCTTCCCACTCAGAGAAGCCATATTGTACATAGAGACAGAACCATAAAGACCCTCAGCTCTCATCCTCCTCTACCGACACACTGCGATTAACCCCATTAACCCTCAGACCGGTAGACAGAGGTGGAGACGTGTCCGTAGGAATGACTTTGGAATATTCCTCCTTCTCCTCCTCCTCCTCCTCCTCCTCCTCCTCCTCCTCCTTCTTTCTTCTTCTTCTTTTTTTTATCGTTTCAGTATTCGACAGCTCATCTCCGACGCCGGGACCTCGACGACCGGGTTTTCTCTCAAAGTGAGACGGAGACAGGCCTCTGGTGTTTTGTACTGAGAATCCTGGTGATAGTAATAATTTAAAAAGCATTCATCAGTCTGCCATACTTAAAGCACACTGTTGGGACAAAACTATGAATAATGTAGTCCCAGACATTCCATTATGTATAAGGGAAGAAATGCAATGCAGACGTGACGCCATTTCTGCTGTTTGATCAGAGGAAGGTCATTGGTTTAACTGAGTATTAATTATAGTATATTATGTATGATGCTGCAAGTTGAGTTGTCTGTATGAAAGCCATATTTTTATTCTTTACTTTCAAAGGTTTTTATTTTATTGATTTGTGATTTATTTACCCCCCCCCCCCCACCCACCTACCCACCCCTCCAAGTTCAGAAAGATGCTATTGAAAAATGCAATTGGATTAATATTAGCATCCAAAAGACCTTTGTTACTATGCCTCACAGTGTAAAAATGTATTTGGAGGGAGGGATGTGCCAGGTGTTATTATCATTTATATGTCTGTATCCTCCCCCTCGCACCCTCCACCCACCCAGAGCACTTACTGAAATGTGTTCTGGTTTGAACTCAAAGCACTTCATCACTTAACACTCACTGCGCGAGCCTGTTAGTTCAGAAAAACAATGCAGGAGTGGTCGCTTACATTACGGTCAGACCGCAATGTGACGGACGAGATAAATGGTCACTAAAAATAAAAAAAAGAAGAAGAAAAAAAAACGGACCACAAGTGGTCACTAAAATTCGACTAGTAGAGGTCATTAAAAAAACACGCGCACGCAAATTATATTCTGACATTTATGTTCAATCAGTGAACGAGACATTTTAGATTTATGATTGGGGTAAAAAGAAAATATTCATGGCGAAATATATTTAATACAGAATTAACAATGTTTAAAACAGAAAAAAAAAACTCTACTGATATCTTCAGGAAATTCAGGATCATTTCAGACAATAAAAACGAGAAAACAAATTTTGACAGTAATTGTCCATGAAGCAAAATATTCATAAATGTGCAATTACACACCCAGACTGTTTCTGCCCCATACAAATACGCGTGAACAACTTCCCGGGTGTTTAATAGTATCCGAAGGCGTCCCAACTTTTTTGGTGTTGCGCCGGTGCGGCCGAGTGTGTGAGTTGCGCTTGTGTGTATGTTTTTATTTTATTTTAATTTGTTGTTTTGTTTGACTTGAAAATCTAACCCCTTCTCCCCTTTCCCCCACCCTTCACTGTGACGCTAACCCCGCCCTCCCCCCATATTTGTGAATACCCCACCTCCTCATCACATTAAATGAACAGATGTAAAAAGGGGGGGGGGGGAATCAATGATAAAGATGACGGTAACAATAAAATATCCCAGTAGAGGAGCACAACTCAAAGTTTGCTTGGTTTTTATTCTCACTTCTTGCAGCACGACAAAATGACTCTTTCGTCTATTTGCGCCATGCTGTTTTTTGTTTGTTTGTTTTGAATGAGCTGCCGTTTTCTGCACAAACACTTTTACTTACATGACAACGCACAGTCCGGGAAAACTAAAACGCAAATATTATACATATGAAATATATATGAAATCAGCTGGACACACTCATTTATCCCTGAAGTGTAAAACAATAAAGCACAGCAAAACAGATTTTTTTTTCATATATATATATTTCAAAAGAAAGACGAAGAGCGAAGCGCTGTGCAGTTGAAGTCGCTGGAGTGTGTGAGATCCAGCCCAGGCCGTGAATTTACTCTCAAATAAAAGTACAGAGTGCACGGAGAGTTATGAGAGGTATCGGCGCGGGGATGCATCAGTGTGTGAGGAGCGTGTGTACACTGCTGGTTTGCTAATGTGTGTGTGTGTGTGTGTGTGTGTGTGTGTGTGTGTGTGTGTGTGTGTGTGTGTGTGTGTGCGTGCGCGCGCATCCCTGAATTTGTGTGTCTTGTCTGAAGCAGCCCAAGGGAGGGGCTCTGACATTGAAGACGGGTTAAATCCTGTTTTACATTCAAGTGGCAGGCCCTGGTTCATTAGAGTGAGGATCATTCCTCCTCAAGACCAAAGGAAGCGCATACTAAACAAGAGCAGTTGTTGGGGAGAAAATGCTATTGTACGTGCGCAAGCGCACGCAATGTATGCGTGCGTGCGTGCGTGCGTGCGCGCGTGCAAGCGAGCGCACGCACACCTCTGCCTCTCGCCTCTACACTTTGTGTTTCTTCTTTTCCTCCGTCCTCGTTTACGGCGAAGCAAAGGTGTGGCTCGCAGATGAAATCGCTGCGTGTGTGTGTGTGTGTGTGTGTGCGTATGTGTGTATGTGTGTGTGTGTGTGTGTATGTGTGTGCCTGCGTGCACGTTCGCCAAGCCCGTGGCAGCTCTGCCGACTGTCTCCCACTCCGCCTGTCATTGAGTCACCCATGTGCCCTCTCTGTCACTGACTTTGATGGCTTCTCTTAGCCCCCGAATTGGAGTCGCGCTCCCGGGGGAAATACCTGAGCACATGTAAATGCATTTGAAAGAGTGAAAATATGCACAGGAATAATAGAGTGAAGGATGGAGACAGCCTCCACCTGACGAGGTCCTGTGGCCCTTTCCTTTACCTCCTCACCTCTTTTTCCATCTTTTGCCTTCACCTCCCACTCCGCTCCCCTTTCTCACCTCAGCCGCAGAGGGATGGGCTTTGGTTCAAAGTGATGGTTGACTCAAAGTTGACTCAAGTCAAGTTACACTGATGGAGGCTCCCGTACGTTTTGCAACCTGCGTGACCATCCTGGAGTTTCACAGCGGGTAAGAATTCCAGTGGAAGGCTGCTGTGACCATGAATATTAAAATAAAGAATGGAGGGAAAACATAATGTATCTCCATAAGGCTTGTGAGATGTCACCCAAATGCCTTGAAGACCTGCAGCAAGGAGCTGTGTTCAGGCCAATGGCAGGTTCCGGTCATTAACTACCAGCTGTGTTGTGATCTTGCTGAGCCCATGTCTTGCAATAGGCTTGAGCAAAGCATTCATCTTGTCCAGGTGGCTACAGTGAATGATTTGTTATTATTAAATAGTGAGTCTTCTGGACACTTGTATAGACGAGCACTGTGAAACCCTTTGCCCATATCCTGGGTTTCCATTGCATTAGCATCACAGAGAGAAAACCTCTCCCTCTGTGAAACTCTGGAACGGTCGCGTGGACTACAAAATGTCACCCGCGCCTCCGTCATGGCGAGCGGGAAGCGGTTTGAAATTCCAGTTTTTGTGGGTGAACTATCCCTTTAATGCCATTCCATAGGCAGATCCTTTGATCCATGCGCATGGCATTTAACACCTGAGAGCAGATGAGTGATCTGCTCTCAGAAAATCAGCAAGAGGTCACGTCGCCGAGATGTATGAGGCCGGACCGCCGACCTGAAGTGTGAGGCCGACGTTTTCTCCTCGCCGCTCGCCGGGCGCTAGGGAAGGGAGGTGGGTGGTGGTGGGATCGGGGGGGGGTGGCGTGGCTCCGGGGTGGTCGGGTGTTTGTCAGGGAGGACGCATCTCCTGCCTCTGGGCGCCCTGCCCTTTAGACGCGCCAGGCCTCAGGAGCCTCCTGCATGCCAAACAGACCTGTGCAGTCAGATGCAGCCGCGACGGGAGGGGAGACGGAAGAAGAGAGGGGAGCGGAAGGGAGGGGCGGACGTGAGCAGGGAGGAGGGCAAAAAGGGGAGAAGGACCTGAAGGAAGGGTGGATATGGGGAGGTAGGGAGGGGGGGGGGGGAGCAGTCTCACACACACACACACTGCAGCCGCCGTCAGGACACGCCCTGCATGAGAAACACCCCCCCCCCAGACGGCCCTGGGAGTCCGCGAAGGAGAGGGTGACTCCGAGGTGAGCCTCAACAGCGGCGCCGTGTTGTCGATGGCTTGGAGATATCACAGACCTTCGCCCTAACCCAGTCACTGATAGTTATCACAGACAGAGCCCCACCACCAGCAGCAGCACTCCCACACACACACACACACACACACACACGCCGCCGCCGCCTCCGCCACCACCACCGCCTCACACGCTGCTCGGCCCAGATCACATATTCATGTTTTCTCGCCGATGAGCACCTCATTATAAAAATTATGCATGTACAGCATGTGTGTGTGGACATTTTGTACATCCCCGTGCCCTCGCCCGGCTGTAGGGGAGAGTTACTCCTGACTCTGACAGCACTGGCACATTAAAGCACGGCCCGGTTTGCATAGCCAAAAGTCAGATCGAGGTGGAAGATTTATTTTTATTTTTTTGCATTTTTCCTCACTTTTTTTTTTGGAATGTTCAGTATGCATCAGTACTGAACTGTCTGACTGTGTGTTCCCTGAACGGCTCTCTGGCCGTCTCAACGTCCCTGCTGTGGACGGCAGCTCACAGGTGTGTATGTGTATGAACCCAGTGATAAAGAAATTATGAAGTAAGAGGGCGTGAATGGGTCAGATTATGTTACCCGCCCTGTAAACCCCAGCAGAATCAGATAAACGCACTTCCTCCCCAATGTTCTGTTCCGAGTTTCCTTTTTTCTGTGGCTAAGTAACGTCCAATTCCTCACTTTCTTGCCCTGTCCAAGAAAGCAAAACAAGAAAGTCAGCATCAGTCTTGTCTACTATATGCGTCTAGTTTAATTTTGTTACAAGACAAAAATCACACAAGTGGCATCAATAAAATGAACCCACTTGCTTCCAATCTTTTATATATCACTCAGACATTCACGCTCATGTTTGCCTTTAAATGCCTTTGAGTGTTTTGATTTAAGCAGGGGCGTGTGCTTGTTGCCATGGTGACAGCTACTTCCTGCTTCCAGTCACTAACGTGAGCAGCGCCTCAATGTTTTCATACCGTCCGACCTTCATTCCACGTCCCCTCTTCAGCTGCCTCGAGTCGAGACGTTTATTTGGAGTGACACCTTGGTCGCGGAGAGCTAGTGGGCGGAGCCAGGTTAGGTCTGTCAAAATTCATTGGTGGGGGGGCAGAGGCGGAGATGGGCGTGGCTTATCTGACCCTCTCGAAGTTGCTACCCGCTTTTCGCGCCTGGGCTCAATATACACTAATCATCATGTCATCCTCTCACCTGCGACCTGTTCAGTTAGTTGTCAGTGACTCATGATTACTTCATTTAGCTCGAAAACAAGAACTTCTCCTCGCTGACGAACTTGTACCGCAACATTCTCAGCTGTAAGTCAGCCAGGGCTGGTTCAATTTGTGGCAGTGGCACTCGTTCACTGCCGGAAGTGCCGCAGCTAGTAGTCGCGGCACTTGCTGTGACTGCCGGAAGTGCTGCCGCTTGGTGCAGCTAGCAGTAGCGGCATCTGCCGCAGCTCGGTGCCACTGCCACAAATGGAGCTTCTCTCCTGTGAGTTCAAGCGCCGAGGATTTCCACACAGTCAGACAGCGACCTCGTACTGTTGGTTTTTTTGTTTGTTTGTTTGTTTTACTATACAGCGAGTGCCTGTCTGTCTCAACACGACGTCAGCAAGAAGCAGACTGGGAGATATCAAAACTCTCTCGTAGGGTATGGAGATTTGAGACTCTGACCAGTTCTGGCGTTTATTGGGCTGAAATATAATTGATAAAAGCAGATTCTTAATCAAACATGGGTGGGTTGTGGTTTGTTTTTAAGCGAGTTTTCCCAAATGAAAAAAAAAAAACAAAAAAACAAACGGCTTTAATTTTGTTTACATTTTTGTACATGCAGCTTATCCTCCACTCTCAAACTTGTACTATAAATTGTTCATTCCACAAGATTAGCCACCAGAGGGTGCTAAAAACCACACGCAGGAACTTGATCAAGGAGATGTGTGCTCTTTGCTTATAATGTATTTGTGTTGTAGGTCGCTGCTTTTGAAATTGGTTAAAAGTGAAGAACCTCCTGATCCTTTGAGTTTGCGCTTGTCTTCTGAGCTGTGCACTGTTGCGCTACTGGGTTAAAGGTAAAAGGGGGGGGGGGTGAAATTCCATCTCTTTATTGCTTTATATACAGTAGGTTGCATTGAATGTGGTGCAAAAAGACAGGCAGACAATGGCAAACCCAGTTTCTGAAACAACACTTATTACTATACTTTTCTTTTGTTCACAAACGTTAAGACAGCAATTGGAACACAATGCATGTGAACGTTTAGATACAGCAAAATAGGGAGCCAGACACAGCTGCATGTGAAACAAAAAACCTCTAAGTGCTTGTTTGCTTGCAAAATAAAAATATACAGCAAGACTGGTTGAGATATGTATAAAAGTCTTAATGTATTATAAAAGATCGGAGAGGAAAAAAACAACCTTAAACCTGAATACGGTGCCCCTTTGCAGCACATCACATCAGCATGTTGTATTTTCAAGATTGTAATGTAAACTTCAAGTATTGAATGAAAGCTACTTATGTTGAACAACAACATAAAACCCCACCGGCAACACACCAGTTGGTTGATTAAGACCCAAAAAAAGCAGCTCAGATATAATTGTATACAGTGCAATGAAAAGTATAAAAAGTGGGCTTTTCAGTGACTGCTAAGATGTAGAAACAATAAGTTATACTTATGATTTTCTGAAATATTGTGAATTTAACCCATCTGAAGATGGCTGTTTTAGGAAAAAAAAGAAATTATTTAAATTACTTTTTTGCTTTTTGTTTTTCATTTTCCAAAAGTCTGTCACCATATGAACATAATGCTCACCCAACCAGAAACAAACACTCACACACATACACACACCACACATCTATTTGTTCGGCCCCTTGCCGTCACTGTCCTCGCTGTCCTGATGCCTGCCGTACCGACGGCTTTCGCGCCTCTCCCGACAGTCTTGGCACTCATCATCATCTTCTCCCTCCTCATCCTCGTGTATGATCTCCACTTCCAGGCGGCCAATGTAGAGTGATACTGCGCAGAGCCAGAAGAGGGCAACGCTGCCCACTGCGGCGCTCTGGAGGAGCAGGGCAGGCACGGAGAGCAGCATCATCCTGCGCAGGGCGAAGAGGCTGCCGACGTACGAGGCACCGCCAAATGACACACACACGCCTCCCAGGATGAAAAAAGCTGCGTCACAAATAACAAAACCAAAAAATAATGCAGGATTGTTAAGTTTCCACACGGATCATTCCAGATATTGCACAACTGACCTAAATGTTTTCCAACAACACCGTCTTTCAAGTCAATGAACTTTGCCTGAAGTGAGAAAAATCTAGCTTCTTTCTCTTCACTTTTAGGAAAGTGTGCACTAAAACATGCTATTGTAGAAATCAACCCTTGATGATGTCACAAAGGGCACAATACCTCTCCCAAGTTAGTGGCAAGACCAGCCAGGAGTCTGATCTGCCACCGTACCACTTCCTTGCAAGCACTGTGTTTTTTGTCTTTGAAACGTGTGAAAGGTCCAACAAAGGAAGTGAAACTTTGGTTGTAAACAGAGGGCTAATCACATTCTGCACTTGAGATCTAAAGATATTTTGGAGTGGTGGGCGACAATAGTAGGCTTTACACCGATCATATCGGCTATATCGGATCAGCCGATATTTGGCATTTTTTTAAATGATCGTGATCGGCCGTCATGTCATAAATCACCGATCCGATCAATGACGTCATGGTCGTGTTGAAACTTTTTTCATCTGTCTCATTTACTCCAAAGTAGTTTCACAGCATTGACGTGTTTATTTGTTTGTATCCGAGAGCTAATGATTCATGATTCAAAAAACTTAATTTTCGTCTTCGTGCCTCTTCCTGTTTTAGTACTGTCGCTATGTGACAGACAATAAAGTTTCTTTGAATCTTCACAACAGCAACATCCATGGGCGACACAAACAAACATGTCGGAGGTGTGGCTTATAGCACAAGCCATCTGCAATATATGCAACGCTACAGTACCTCGCGGGGGAACATCGGCAAAAAATTTCAACACGACAAATTTAATGAGGCACTTGGAAAAGATACACACAGAGGAGCATGTCGAGGTCAAGAAACGCAGCGCGGAGAAAGAAAAAGAAAAGCAAATTCCGAAACGGATGCTAATAGTGTTGCCACCCGTCCCGTTTTTTCCCAAAATTGTTCTCTTTTTTCACCACCTGTCCCGGGAAAAATAAAATCTCTCCCGGAACACAATTTGTTCTGTTTTTTTAGGGAAAATGACAAAACCTCATTTGATTTCCGTCTGTGGTCTACTCCCATAAAATACGCGATTGTCCCGTATTTGGCAACTAAAAAACCTGTCCCGTAATGAACTGATACGGGACGCACTTCACTTTGTCCCGTATATTTCGGGGACGCCCCCCCGTCGACAAGTAATTTAAATATTGCTCCTCACGTGATCGGATCGGTGATCGGTGATCAGTTTATTTAAACTCACTGATCGGTGATCGGCCCAAAAATCGTGATCATGTAAAGCCGGGACAATAGTGTGAGGTGGATCCACTAATTGACTCATAACTACTATGGTTGATGTCTGATTATCATATCCCCTTTTACTATGTAAATTAGAAATACAAATAATGTTTTAAAAAATATATATGAGTAAGATATATTTCAGACTCTGAACTCAGTATTTGCTCTCAGATCTAATCTGGTCTCGCCCCCTCCCATGTGTCAATCTGAATCCATGTGTGCAGCACAAAATGCAGAGCGATTCAGGCAGTACCGTATGCCGCTTCTCGTCCCACTTCACTCTGGACAAACGCAATGACGCCAATACCAGTCGCCAGCAAGCCGTTCCTGAACCATGACAGGAATCCTGCAAAACAGCAAGAGGCAAAACAAGTGACACACCGAATCATCACAAGAAACCTGTTGACACTTAACAATGTTTAATGACAGCTTTACCCTCAGTGCAGAAATGTTTCTGCTTTATGTTCAACAGTGAGCATCATTTTGCCATTATTTTGTTTAACAACATGTGTGCTACGTAAATGTGCAAGTCTCATTTTGATATACGGGCTGAAACCTTTCTGCACCCTTATCTATATGATGACAGGGAATCTGTAATTTAAAAGAAGCTATGTGATATTCAGCTTCTTAGACTTGAGGAAAATCTAAGTTTGCAATGTACTGGAATAAAAGCATCCTGACATCCACAGCATATCAAATTAGTTTTAAAGTTGAATATTGTCTGTTTATTGTGATGCCTGACTTAACCATCAGTGTTTAAGAGACTCGAGACTTTGCCATACATATTGAAATATTATTAACAGTATGTTATGTTACCTGTTTCATGAGACTTCCTCAGCATCTGCAAATATAGAAAACAGGACTGTTAAAGCCGATGGGTCTAAATTTAACAGCGATGCAGTCAAACGAAAGTAATATAAGCTTCATGGCTCTTAGGGCGTCACCCCGGACCTGAACCCACCATAGCGTCCGCTTTGTCGAGCTCTGTGAGCTGGTACGGCTGCTCCGGTAGCCGGCTCTTCCCCCAGGGTCCCTTCTCCACAACCCGCTGCCTAGCCGAGCCATGCAGCCTCCTAAGCGGAGCTCCGGCCCACGGAGGCCGGAACAGCTTCAACGTCCGGGCGAAGTGGGAGACGGACCGCGGCAGCTGCCTACCGATGACCAGACTCAAGAGAGCCATCACATCACGGGAGCAGCTAGCAGCGACGGTAAAAGCTAAGACTAGACCACGAATCGGCACAACAACACGACCTTTGAGTGCACTGTGAACCTTCACCCGCCACCCGGAAGAGCCTTACGGCTACTAGCACATGGGCTAGCAGCTAGCTGCACAGCGCAGCGAAGAGATAAGCACGGACGGTACAGCGCCGCCATGCGATGAGTTACAAAAGACACACTTGTGGGCGAATTTAAAACACTTCGAATTATTATTATTATTATTATTATTATTATTATTATTATTATTATTATTATTATTATTATTATTACCCCTGGTGACATGGATGAAAACGCGGCATCGTTGTCTATATGCAGCTTTCAGTTTTGGAGAGATGCCTCTTATCATTAGAAAATAAAAGTAGTTATACCCTGTTTTTATATTCAAGAGTAGGCCAGGGAGGGTGGGAATGACAACAATCATTATCTCGTGGCCACAACAATAAATATCTCCTAACCACGCGTTTATCATCTCGTGGGCACAATATGGAAATGTGTGACCATGCGTTTATTATCTAGTGGGCACGATATAGTAATGCGTGGCCACACATTATTATTTTTTTCATCCATGTCACCGGGGGGGCTCCGGAGTATTTCCCCTTTTCATTGTAAAACTTAAATTCCACTTGGCTTTGAGAGGAACGAAAACATGCGTTTGTATATTTACGCCGCATGAGGGCGCCAGACTGCAAGGATTTGATTGGTTTTTAAAACGACATGGCATGGAAACAGCCGCAACAAAACAAATGCAGAAGGACCACAACTTGAAAGCTGCGTGATGAAATAATACAGACTCTTCGTCTTAATACAGAATAGTATAATAAGTATTAGTATAGTAAATAGATAATACAGGAACAGAACACACACACACACACACACACACACACACACACACACACACACACACACACACATTTTGAGCAATCAAGTGTCTTTTGAGTTTTGTCCACTGGGACCCAAACCGACCACACCTGTCATATCTAATTGTTGTAAGAAGAATATGAGGAATTTGTAGACTCTCTCTCTCTCTCTCTCTCTCTCTCTCTCTCTCTCTCTCTCTCGCTCTCTCTCCCTCTTTCCTCCCACCTGTGTGTGTGTGTGTGTGTGTGTGTGTGTGTGTGTGTGTGTGTGTGTGTGTGTGTGTGTACATGTATGTCTTTTGCACACAGCAGAAACTTTGATGTGATGCACAGCTGACCGCGCTCTCACGCTACTTTCCTCAACACAATGGGACCGTGATGTTTGCAGACATATACATAAACACACGCATGTGTGCGCAATAACAGAGCCATTATCCAGCTCGTGCCTGTCTGATCATTGCTGTGTATCTTTATCATCTTATTAGCACACATGTTTTAATTAATATATTCTTAAAAGCATGCGAAGCAAGAATATATATCATTTTACACATTAGGTGTAAAATTTAATATTCATGAATTCTATACAAATGTTTTTTTTTTATAGGTACATACACTATATTGTTATGCACTTTAATTGCACCTCTTTAGCTGTGGTTATAAGGAAAATTGTCAAAATCACCCATCCATCCATCCACAAATTTTCAGTCACTGCTTTTCCTGCACTCAGGGTTGTGGGGATGCTGCCATCCGTCTCAGATATCTGGGGCCAAAGGTGGAGTTTCACCCTGTGCAAACTGCCCCTTCATCACAGGGCCAACACAGAGACACGCACTAGATCTGCTCAGACCTATGGATAAGTTAGAGTTACCAGTTTGTCTAATGTGCACGCCATTATTTGACTGCAGCAGAAGTAAAGAAGAAGTTTAGTGCAGATAAATTGACCATATTTCCTGCACACTGTCAAAACATTTATTTCTGATTCATACTTCAACATTTCTCTGTAAGTGGCTTTTCGTTACTGTCGTGAACAAGCAGTAAAACCGTGGGAGCTTCCACAGAGTGAGGACATCATTGTCTTTTTGCTGGATCTTGTGTTTTGTCTGGCACCTCACCACAAAAATGGACTGCGTCTCTCAAAATAAGACACTATCATATATTTATATACAGGATCAGATTGAAGGTAACCAACCGCAAGACCTGAGCACGAGGTTAACACAGAACAGTCTGTGAGAGTGTCTCAGTCAGAGCGCTGAAGTCATGTTCCCATTAACACCAGAATCAGAAACTGTATTGGCCAAGTTTGTACAAACCGACAAAAAGCTTGACTCTGGATGAGCAAACCAAGTACATTGAAGTCACATGTAATGTTAATTATTACAATGTATTAGCCATAAATCAACAGCCAAACAGGAAGTTGTGTTGTCTACGGCCAGAGGACAACAGCAATACACTGTCAATGATGATTATGCGTTGTGCGTGATTTTATTGCATCGTATGTAGCCTTGGATTTCTCAACTTAGCTCCTTGACTTTTTGTGTCTATTTATAGGAGGTAAACATTACACAGCCCGACACACACACACACACAAACACACACATGTTTAGTGTCCTCTAAAGCCAAAAAGATGTGTGTTCCACAGTACATGCACGCTAAGAAGGCAAATAGAGAAAACCAACGAAGACCCTCCACCCCACAAGAGAAAAAGAGAAGAAAATCCGAAAACTCATTCACACACAAAGAAAGTCTGTTGGCCTGCATGCCTGCACTGTCTTTTAACCCTTTGTTTCCCTCTCTGCCTCCTGACTCCTGCGGTTTCAGCAGAGGGGAGGAAAGAGCAGCAGATAAAGCAGGGCTGGAGGAGCAGGAGGGGTTTGTGTATACGTGCAGAGCAGCACTGGCCTGAGCTGCTCAATCTGGGGGATTCCAGCCAGCTGCGTTGGGAGCACTGACCTTGGCAAAGGCTGCACTGTTTTTCAGTCAGCAGGACAAACAAGTGTCGGGTAAAAGTGTTAGCGGTGGACCAACGATTTATGGGCGGGAATCACAAGGGAAATGCATCTGCTTGATAAGCCTGTGGCCTGCACGAATATGCACATTTAATATGTTTAATTATTACTGATAATACTAATAGTAATAATAATAACAGTGGCTCAATAGTTAGATATTGTGACTAATGTTGATACTAATAATTGATACTAAGTTCTTACGAGGCACTCATAAACACACTGATGATGATCATACATCATACACAGGAAAAAAAAACCAACATATTTTGCTCCGTTTTACAGCTTCCTGCTCATTTTTGCATGTAAAACTGATACTTTGTCGTACTTTTTAAACATTTGGAAGGAGACAGTCTAAGTAAGAGGACCACACACCTGGCTGGATGTGTTGTAACTAACCTGAGAGAGGTTTAACAAGGAGTAAGTGGCCTTTGTGGCATCGCAAAGAGCTGATTTCCAGGGCTTTTTTTGTTTTCAAACACAAGTTTCTGAAAAGTGCAGCAAACAGAGCAAGTACAACATGGACTTTTGTCACTTTTGCTGTTGAAAGTGTAAAATGAATTTTGCATGATATGCCACTTGAAATAATTTTCACCTCTACAATTAAACGTTCTCCATCTAAAGCACATACAGTATAACAGTACAAAGCTTGCTGTCACATGGATTTTCATTCTTGTCTGTCATGAGATCTAAACTCAAGGTAAATTCTAAATGCAAAAAGTGGAGCAAATTATTTTGTGCTACGTAGCCCCTTCCAAAAAGACAGAATAGATCTTTCATAGCGACATTATGTAAGCTGATGCAATTCATTACGTGAACTGCAAGTTATTTTGAGGCACTATAAGGTTGCGCCACTACAGGATACAGGACGGGAAGCTGTCAGTGTTATTTAATGTCGCCGCAGGTGTGTGAATGTATTTCTAAGCCTGTTTTTTCCTTTAATTACTTCAAAGCTTCTCGTTTGAAGTCCTGGTACAGCGGAGCTCACATTTATTTTGAGGGGACATTGTTTTGTGTAGTGCCGATGTCGACGACAGCACAGAGGTCCACAGATTTTATATATATATATATATGTGTATATTTTGGATAGAGCATGACCTTTACCTCTGAAGGTCATGTTATATCAAAATTGGATCAAATCAAATCATGGTTGTGTGACCAAGAGTTGATGTATTTTCTGATTAAGCAATTCTGATTTTCAGTACACTGTGCTACTTTTCTTACATTTTGACAGTATGTCAAAATGGTAGGAAGAGGAGGGTTAGTGCAAACAAATCTTACATAACTGTAAATGTATTCTGGCCTCTTTAAACAATACATTGGGTAACACAGAAATGCCACAAAGTTCCCCCATAATCAAAGTCCATAATTCATTGTGGCCCCTCAGCAGTGGAAAAACTTAGCGGGAGCTGCGTTAACTCCGTCTTATGTCTTTGCCAAAGACACGTTGATAAAATCACATTCTCTGCCTCTCCTTCTCTCCTCACCTTGATTAGAGTCAACCTTTGGACGGCCGCCTTCTGGAGGAAGTTGCCTCGAGATCTGACAACTATTCCCGGTAACATCTTGCCTTTCCGCATAAACAATGCCTCGCATTTCCTTATCAGATGCACAGATGCAATGAAACATTTATGACATGTTGCCTCTTAATGTTTGATGCTCTGTCTAACAATTTGAAAGCAAGCAAGATCATGAGAAATGAAACACAGCCTGACCACCATTAGTGCAGCGAGGTTATAATGACCACCAGCGGGTCATTGTGATTCACACAGGGGGTCAATAGACCAGCGTGACCCGTTATTTGTTCATTGATCAATTTACTGCTTACAGCTTCTCCAGGACTCAGCCCCCAGCTGTCTTGGGACGAAGGTTGGCTTCCGCCCGTGACACATCCCCAGTGAACTGCCTCTTTAAGGTGTGCAACACTATTTACTGCAAATCATTAAAACTGAAACTTTTCTTTTACAGCTCCACATAATCATATTCATTTATGTCATTTATGTGTCTGATCGCTTCCCATCAATTCTGATGTCCCTGATGCCTGCCTCCTTCTGCATAAGGTCTCTGTGGCATTTCCCTCCTTCTCTATTGCTTTACTTGCTTTGTGTGTTTTCTCAAACTTAAAGGTCCAGTCGTGTGAAGAAGTAAATTTACCAGTGTACAATTTACAAGCCTGTCAATGAATTAGATCAATGGACGATGAATTTTAAATTTGAGGGGTCTATCTGTCACTTACTTACAGTAGTTTGCTCCACATTTCAGTAAGAATGGCCGGACACATCTGTGACATCTCCTCGAGGTCAGTGACAACATCATCCACTCTCTCTGAACACCATATGGCCTCCTCTGTTTATTCCAAAAATGTCTTTCTTTCTTGTGATTTGAATGTGCAGCGCTGATTCAATGGAGCTGGATTAATAAATTAGAGATCTGAAAATTATGCCAATATGACACCCATAAGACTTTCTGCAGGGCTGGGAAAGAGCAGAGTTGTCCACAAATTAAAAGCTGAGCCAAGATTCAGTTGAGAATTGCAGTGGATGGCATTCGCCAATATTCTAACATCCACATAGCCTTGAGTTCAGTCACACTGTTTACGTCTGTGATTACAGCCTTGTAGCAAAAGTTGACCTGCTGACTGATCATCTGATAAGGACGAAACTTGTGCGGAAAGGCTGGTTTAGCAAGGATCATTCACCCAGGATGACATAACCTTTTACTGTAAAATAACGCTTCCAAGTAGGTTTGATTTTCTCTTCTCCGGCCAAAGGATTATTTTTATAGCCATGTAAGTGGCTCCGTCAACACGTGGGTCTTGTGGACAGTTATTAAAAGCTCGGCATGCTTGACATCCTCTAACGTATGAGGCCAATGCTGTTTGTTTATCCTGTTCCCTATTTAAGTGTTCAGTGGAAAAAGAAAAATACACTGGGAAATTGATTTACATGCTTTTTCTTTTTTTTTTAGAAGGCTGATGGCTCTGCTGTTAAGCCAGCAGCCGTTAAACCAGTCAAGTTCTAGAACGTCTTGATACAAGTGCCACCAGAAAACATTGAATATTGAGAAGTTGAACTCTTGCTTAACTTCATGAGATTGGCGTTTTTAGTTAGTGTGTTCTGCACAGCACACATATTTTTTCACTGTTTCACTTCTGTGCATGAAAAAATATGTGAATGCAGAGGATATTGACTTGATTGATATTTTAATATGTGCTTGCATGTTTGGTAGCGTATAAAGCTCACCTTTATGCTTGACCAGATGACAGTACTCCAGGCAAACATATTCACTTTCTGAGAGTTTATGGATATATATATATATATATATATATATATATATATATATATATATATATATATATATATATATATATATATATATATATGTATATACATATATATATATACATATATATATATATATATGTATATATACATATATATACATATATATATATATATATATATATGTATATATATACATATATATACATATATATATATATATATATATATATATATATATATATATATATATATATATATATATATATATATATATACATATATATGTATACATATACACACTCTGCCAGTAATCCCTCAGGATGAAGCCCTGATCCTGAACTGTTAACCCAAGCTTGATTTTGTGACAGCATATTACCTCACTTCCCCCTCCTATGCAAAAACAATGCGTGGCCTCCAAGGTCAGGAGTTAAGCAAGCATAGAGCTCAGTTGCTGGACCAGATAATAATTGTGAAACACTAAAAAATTCTGAACCACAGAACACCAGCAACTCAGTCGGGTCAACTTTTATCTGGGCAAAGAAAGACAAATATGGGTATGTATACAGAGAGATCAAGATACGAACAGTTGGTGTGACGGGTCAGGGGGTAGATTAGATTAAAGCACTGTGTGGAAAAAAAGGGGACAGTAGACCAGGGCCTCCGGTGGGGTCAGGAGCAGAATTCTGGGCCATCGTAGATACATGGTGGCACAAAATGGCAACAAAATAGCAACAAGTAGACCTGCTCTGTATATCAAGGTTAAAGTCAAGGTAAACTTTATTGGGGTTGCACATTTCAGAGCAACTCTTGCACCCAGTGATAGTTTTGGTACAGCTTTAATGAAATAGACAGTATAGACATATATTAAGAAATAATATGTTTTAAAAATATAACATAACACATGTTTTTTGTTTCAATTTAATTCAAACCGATATAGAAGTAAGAGCCAAACAATACTTCACCAGTGTCACATATCTAACCTTTAAGTCCTGAAAAGTGCTGTAATTTTATGGAGGGCCAATATTAATTTTAGAATGAAATGGGGAAATTTGGTGGCCCAGTGGACTATTTGGAACTGAAATGATTTGTTTGTTTGTTTTTAAATTCAGAAATGAATGAAAAAAATGCCATCTGGCATTTCGTATCAGCAGTCCACTTTATTAACTGGGCCCAGATTCACATGGCTGTTTTCCTCTGGCATAGGAATGATTTGTAGTATTACAACACTGGATGATGGATACAGGCTTCAAACAAACTGAAGTCTGAGAACAACTTGTCCTACTCTAGTCCGACAACTAGAACACTTGTTCTAGTTGTCATATTCATTGGTCATCTTACTACGTACTGTTTGGAAAACTTAGCAGCTCATTCTTTTGACAGTGAACCACGTGGTAATATAGTTTATTAGAAAAACGAATTATTGAACCTTAAAAACCTGATGAACTCCCATTGATTTCTCAGCAAATTTCCTTTGTTTTCAGTTCATGGACTAAGCAAAACAGCGCAACAAAACAAGACATTGTGACATTAAAATGACTGTGGCGAAATCAAGCAGGTGTCCCATGTCAGTTGAAACATCCAAAAATGTAAGGTCTTTATACATCCAAAATGTAACAAATACTCTCTTATCCACCATTTGTCAACGCAATTCAATGTGTGTTAAGTAACATGTGACCTTTTTGGCCTTTTTTGCACAGTGCACTGTGTGGAAGAATACATGCCAAACCAATGAAAAAAGCAAAACAATTTTGATCAAATTTGGATAAAAGGTTTCAGGTCAACGTCTTTAACTCTGGAACTCTGTCCTATCAAACATCCATGACATCCACTGTCTTCCTATATTTAAATCTAGACTCAAAACCCATCTGTTTACATTATGCTACTTTGTCTAACTGCGTTGTTCCATTTTATATTTTAGTTTTTATTCTATTTAACTTTTTATTACTTACTCTTTTCTGTGTGTAGCTTTTTAACTGTTGCCAAATTGCATTTGTCTTATCCCGTAAAGTGTCCTTGGGTGTTCAGACAGGCGCGTATACATTAAAACGCATTATCATTATTACCAAATAAAACACCTTTTACTCGGTGTATCAGGGTGCAGGTATGGTGCGGGGGAGGAGATGCTTCTCTGATTACGGCTGAAGGTCGGCCGTAGTAGCAGCTGGTCACGTGGTCTGTGCGCATGTAAATGACAGGAAGGAGTGGAGCAGAGAGGGGAGGAGGAGGAGGAGGAGGAGGAGATAGCCGCAGAAAGCGGGGGGCGCTCGCCGACACAGTAGAGGGTACTTTTCTCCCCCTGCTTTGCGGGTGATTGAAGGCACCTCGTGTGTCTTCGCCACCCCACCGCCGCCGCCGCCGCCAGCACCGGCGCGACCGGCTCCGGTTGCCCTCACGTCCCCTTCGGATGTTATTAATACACCGCGGTGCGAGTGCTGGATGGGACGCAGGAACACACGGGCGAAGGCAATCCCGGAAATAACATGCGTACTCTCAGCCTGTCACGTACGCTCGCTGAGGATTTGCATCGCTGCCGGCTGCCGTAGGTAAGAGAGTGGCTGGTTCGGAGGAGGTAATGTATAGAGAGACCCGGGAAGACGACTGTTTTTCTCCCTCCTTGCCTTTCCTGCAGTCGCAGCTCTGTGTTTTTACATTTCGACGTAATCTTCTGAAAATGCCGGGTGTATATTTATTTTTAAATAACGTACGGTCAATTAAGGGGCGCAGTCGGATTGGCTGTCGACCGGCTAATCAGCTCACAAGCGACAACTTTGAACCCTGTAGGTTAAGTTGCTGTTTTACTGTAAACGAATAAACAATAGACTTGCGTGTCCTTGGTGTTATTTGTTCTCCGATAAAGACTGCACGGCTTAGCCACGTTCACCTTATATTACGCTCACGCTACCCTTTCATTTCCCACCCCTTTATTAGCCAGTTCGCCCAACTTAAATTAAACGCAATTCAGATACAGCACAATGTTCGCTACGTGAATGCTACCAAATTTAATTTATTCGGGGAAAAAAAGCCAAAAAAAAACAAAACGTTGTGTTTGTGTTTTGCCATGAATAGGACTTATAAGTGCAACACTCTCGCCCCTCCTGCAGTAATTCTACACAGCCAGCATCCAACAACATGTTCCAAAGGAGGATTCAAACAAATCCCGCCGTGTGATTAAAAACGCAAAAAGCGAGACGAGTCGTCGAAGAGTCAAGACATGAAACTTCCAGCGTCCGCGGCGCAGTTCCTCTCCATCCGAGAAAGCAGGGGCTCGACTAGGAAAAAATGAGGCGAGGACGTGAGCTACGTGCGCGTCGAACCGATGACGATGTGAAATGGAGAGCTCGGGACACACGAAGCTTTTAAGGCCGAGCTCGTCCCACAGGTCCGTCTCAGAGGAGAGGGCGGCGATCGCAGCGCAGCTCGCCCGCGGAGCCGCCGACATCCACCGGACGGACATGGGGCTCCACGGCTTCTGCGCCGCGCCGGTCGGCAGCCCCACGGCCGCCGAGCTACTCGCGGGCCTGGCTTCCCAGACCGACTCGCCGGCGATCACCACGCCGACCAAGCCGTCCAAGACCGGCGTGCCGCTCTACAGCGGCGGTGTGGTGTCTCCCTCCGCCACCGTCGAGGGAAGCCAAGGGGGCGCTCTGGCACACACGCCCAACGGTTACCCGGCACCGATGATGAAGGGGGGCTTCGGAGGGATGCACCCCCTCACCAGCAGAGCCTGCCTGGTGGAGAACGGCGGGGACTGGAGCGCTCACGACAAGTGCCCTTTGGCGACGAGGAGGCTCAACGGCGAGCTGAAGGCCAGGCAGGCGCAGACTCAGAAGCGGAGAGGCGGGGAGAACCGGGGGATGGACCCGGGGACGCTGAACGGCCTCACGTTGGCCTCGCCAGGTCTGGGGACCTCCGTGGGCCCCGTTTTCCCTTTCGCCGACTCGGACCCCAAACGGAGGAGGTTGGCCGACGCCAGCGGTTCTTGCAGGGCTCACGAAGCCGCCAGAGCGTCCCGGGCAGTGGCCCTGCACACGGTGAACACGTCTCAGGTGACGTGTAAGGACGTGCACTACGTGAACCCCCAGTATCCCTTCAACCACCTGGTCCCGCCAGGCCACTCGTCCCCCGTGGAGGCCAGGGGCATCCCGTCCCCGCTGCCTCCCGCAGGGGCTGGCTGGTCGGCGGAGAGGATGGCCAGGCAGTGCATCATCCCAAGCATGAAATGCTACGGCATATGCGTGAAGGACAATTTCCTCGGCGCCCAGCTGGGCGAGCGAGTCCTGGAGGAGGTGGACGTCTTGAACCAGAGCGGCAGGTTTCGAGGCGGCCAGCTGGTCAGCCAGAAGAGCATCCCTTCCCGCAACATCCGGGGCGATCAGATCGCCTGGGTGGAGGGGCGGGAGGCCGGCTGCGAGGGCATCGGCGCCCTGATGGCTCACATCGACGAGGCCGTCATGCACAGCGCTGCCAACGGACAGCTGGGGGACTGTGTCATCAACGGACGAACCAAGGTGAGAGATGAAATGGTGCCCGGGGGGGGGGGTTTGGCCAGGGCTTGCTCCCCGTCCTCCAGATGTGGGTAGAAGAACAGTATTGGAGTTTCCATCTCCTGTTGTCGTCTTCCACTGATCAAACGCCAACTTGGTGAGCAAGGAAACACAAAATGCACACTAAAAGATCAAAACAACGCGTTAAGAGAGCGAGCGCAGGTTAGTTTTGGATAGCATGAGTTGGACCGTTTAGAGCTTCGGTTCCGAGGTGCTGGTAGTCCTCTGAAACTCCCATGTTTATTTTGCGTTCTTGCTCTCTATTTGTATTTACGCCTGTGCTCCTACCCGTGATGCCGTGTCGAAAAATTACAACAACTCCAGGGCCGTATCGCCACCGTCATCTTTTTATCTCCGCCTTTGAAGACATCTTTTTTTCTCATCAGCACTTCAACCATGCAAACATGGTGCTAGCATGCTTGGCTGTGTTCTACACCCCTTATGATTGCCCATGGACTTCTTTCTGTTTTCATGTCAGCATTAAAATCGTTTATGGCAGCTCTGCAAATTCAAAGAGTACGGATCCAATTGAAATCACACCGGTTAGGCAACACGGCTGTCCTCACACCGACAGGCCTCTCAGACTGTGACCCTTTTTTTCCCCACTATCCAAGTTAACCATTGCATACCAATCCGAGCTCTTACTTAACAATGTCCCAGCGCTATGCCCAACACTGCTGAGATAAACCGATACAGAATACTGTACAGTGTAGTATTATGTTGTAACTCAAGTTTAAGAGAAGGTCGGGAATCCTGTAGCACGTCAACCAGAATGGAACGTCATTGGGAAATGCAGCACCACCGTTTACTAAAACAGACTGGTAATGGATTAAGTGGCATTTTTGAACAGAGATGTTCTTTATGGGTTTGTTTCATTTTCTCGTATCGGACAGCAACTGGTAGACGTCATCTTCATTTACAGCCCTCCTCACATTCCAGTGTTTTTGCCACCACCCTGATCACCCTATCTATTTGTGTCCACACTGCACCTTGCTCTCTGTGCGTGTCTGCTATAGACGCGTGCTTAACAGCAGGCAACAGCGTGTTCCTGACGTCAGCAGTCGTTGCCCTCAAAAATATTGGCCGACCGACCCGCTATGGATCACGGTCGAGCCTGAATTGTGACAACACAGTTTGTTTGTTTTTTTTCCCCTTTCCCATTTAAAAAAAACAACATTTATTACAGAACTGCAATTTGAAATCTGATCTGCTGCTAAATTGGATGTAATTTAGTCAATCAGCACCGTGATACTGTTGCAGCACTCATCTTTACCTCCATTAATTCCTGAAGCAAATGTTGTTCAGTGAGACATTGTTGATTTTAGTTATCGCTCGACAAAGAAGTAAAGATGGTGCATTTCACAATTATTCTGTGTTCCGGCATGTAATGGAACATGTCATATTACATAAATAATTGACACAAAAAAAGTTTGTTTGAATAGGACTGGAGCCATTTGAATATTTTGTCCAAATTCTAGTGCAGAGCCTTTTAATGATTACTTTTATGATTTGGGCACATCTCCTTTACATAAGAGTCGTCGAAGCCGTGACGTGTCAAAAATTGTTCATTATATAATTTAATGGACGATTCACTGCTGTTGCGTTGTGTATGATAATGTTGTGCAGAGTGTACAGCCAGATAGAAGGCCTCCAAATCCTCCAAATTCATCCTCCTCTGCATGTTTTTCTTGTAAATACATTTAGATATCGTCTTCCATCAGCTGCCCTTTACTCCCTGCGTCACCTCATCGACGCTACGGCAACAAAACGTTTCTCCCTGCCGTTACCTTGGAAACATGCCAGCTACTGATTTCACGAAACGCAGATAGAAACGTGGCCCGGAAAAAAAAAAAAAAAAAAACCTCACCAGCTCAGGCGGGTTTCATTTCCAATCAGACCATCAGCAGGTTGGATTAGAGTCTTAATGGCGAAGGCCAATGAAGTTCAAAACGAGGGCGCTCGGCGGTGGGAAACTCTTGTCACGGGTAGCCGGGGGCGAGACCCGAGGACGGGGAGGCTGAACGACACAGTGTGATATTGTGAGCGCAGCGCGAGAGAGAGGGTGAGAGAGAGAGAGAGAGAGAGAGGGAGGAGGCGATGCAGCTGCAGCGGGGCGGCCGTGTGAAGTGCACGGTAGCGTCAGCGTGTCCTCAGATGCTCCTCCTGGAGCTCGGCGCCGCAGCCACGCACCAAGGCACGAGGAGTCACACAGCGCAGCAGTGCAGCTACCTTGTGCCTGGTGGATGACGGAGGTGTGGCGGGGGAGGGGGTTGTTCACAATGTACTATCGGCAGGGCGGAAGGCTGCTGCTCGTGAGGTTTTCCTGGGCGCGGCAGCGTCTGTCCGTTTCGATGAGCGCACCGGCAGCGTGGTGGCGCGCACGTCCGCCGCCGCCGCACCGCGACGCCCCCGCTGCGTCTCTGCCGAGGCCGCTGGAGAGCTCAGAATAGCTGGCGTGATTTCCCACGTGCTCGACACTTTTCATCAGTCGTCGACGCCTTTCATAGGTGTGTTCATTGGGAAAGTGCCCGTTTTTTCGCAGCACTGGCAGACACCCTGGCTTCAGCCATAGAAACTTACAGTTGAGGGGGGAAAAAAGATGAGATTGTGGGATTAAACTGATGATTAATCAGCTTTTTGTAGCTCCAAAGACTCTGGTTTCGGTCGTTACAGATCCAGTCATTAATTTATACCCACATATATTGCGTACGTCACTTAAAACAACTGTATCTTAAGCTGCGTTCAGACTGCAGGCGAATCTGATTCAAATCAGATTCCTTCTCAAATCCGATTTTTAGGGCTGACTGTCCACATTGTTTTTAGCCAGTGTCCAAATGGGATCTGGCTCTGGTCAGACTGGGCCTCATTATTGACCCATCTGACAGGTTTCTGTAGCAACGACGTCGGAGCGGAGGCGCCGTCCAGCATAGCGTGTAGTGTGTGACGTCATATAATGGTGACAGCGGCACTTGTTGCGATACATTGGCTTGAATGGAGCCATCTCCCCACCGACTGATGAGCCAATGAGTTTCCTCCTCTGTCCAGGGACTGCTGTTTTCTACTTCTTCTGTCTGCGCCATTAAGTTACAGCTCCGCACCTCCAATGGCGCCCTCTGGTCTGGCACGTTGCGTAGAGTGATGTCACGGACAGTCGGACCCATCGGTGTGTTTGCCTGCTCGGACTGAGACGCATCTGTCCAAATGTGATTTGAAACTACCTGCCCAAGGTGGTTTCAATCCGTTGGCAAATGTCGGATTTCATGTGATTTGTGACTGTTCAGACTACAAAAGAGCCATCCGGTTTCAATCTGGATGGGCTAAAAATCGGATTTTGGCGGGCAGTCTGAACGCGGCTGTAGTCTTGAATTGTTAATTTTTACATAAAAGGTCAAACCGCTTCATGTCATCCAGAAAGAAGTCGAGTCAGCTACAACTCACCAATCAATGTTTTCATTATTAAATGGAACCCAAATAGTGAAACGTCATTCAATGAGCCTTCACACAAGGTGGAATCCAAAACTACCTTTTTACCAGATTACTTTTTATTATTCTTGTTATTATGGCGTTTTTGCACTGTGATGCCTTCAGAGACCTGCACGTCTCTGAAGGCATCACAGTCCGTCTATAACAGCCTTTCTCAATGTATAATTCTTATCGGTAATTGATCAGCTTCAAGAGCTCATCAGCGTCCAGCTCATCGTAGGCCTGGAATGTTGAGTGAAAAGTGACTGGATTTGGTTCTCGGCAGCTGAACTAGGAATGACAGCAGATTCTCAGCAGTGGACGTTAAGCTGATCTTTCTCGACAGTCTTGAGAGTCAAACGGCTTTAGCGCTGGATGTGACAAACATCTGCCTGTGCTGCGGCGCTAGCCCTGAGTCACCCCACGGCCCACTCCCAGTTCTCCCACACACAACACGGCAGCGCGCTGTGAACTGACATTTGGTTCTTTACGGATAAATAGTTCTGCGGCGTCCGTGCGGCTGTTTATTTTGTGAAAACGCCAAGCCTGTATTCTCACACATTTCTGCCAGTTTAACCGCAGAGCATCAAGGTTAAAGGCTGAAGGTCAGTCTGATGTTGTACCCAAGTATGACTGGCGCAGTGGAAACCCCTTTAGCTCGCCACTGGAGATTTTGGCTCTCGACAACGTGGTTGCATAATGAAGCTTTGTACCCAAAAATGACTGCAACCTCTGACTCATTTTGTTATTTGCTTCTTCCGTGTCATTTATGCGTCTCAACCACAAGTTAACGCCCATGTGCAGGAAACTGAAGCCCAGGTTTGGTCCAGTTGAGGTGAACACGTACAGAAATATTGTGTATTGTTGCCAACATTATAACCTGGTGCTGAAAGCAATAAACCTCGCTGTTAGTTAGCTTGTTTGGCTGTCTGTGCAGTCCACTGTAAAGTGCTCATGAGTCTCATAATGTATAACTGCTGTACAGTTAATTGTCGCCACTGTTCGCCATGAAATGGGCGATGAACGACTTGCTGACTCACGTTGAGCACTACAGAGCTGTGATGTTTTTATCCTTAAAAGATAAAAAAAAAAAAAAATTCTCAGTGGGTTAATGTCATTTTATAGTCCTCACTTTAACCCCGAGCAAAAAAAAAAAAAAGAGAAGGAGGAAAAAAAAAGTGCTGTGTTTTCCTCACTCTCCCTGATGACTGTAACGGAGGTATTTGCTGTAGTTATCTTGGCCCCGTTCGCCCTCCTTGGCCCTCTCGCCACCGTCACTCCCCTTATCACCGCGGTTTTTGCACCACGCTGGAGTTTGTTTTCGTTCATCTTTGTCCATTACAGCGTGTTATTTTTTTATTTTTTATTTTATTTATTTATTTTTTTCCCTGCCCTGGTGTATCACCCCAGCTGCCCAGTTATCCAACTCTGGCTCGTACCTGATAGACAGACGGACGGACGGACGGACGGACGGACAGACAGACGGACATGTGGCCGGAGCCTTCGAGACTTTGACTTGTTTGAGAGTTACTCATCTTGTTGGCACAGACTTGGAGAATCTGTGGGCATTATCGTCAGAGATGAAGGAGTGAGGAGGGCAGAGATGACTGATAGGGTCTCGCAGAACATTTTTGTCTGTGTGTGTGTGTGTGTGTGTGTGTGTGTGTGTGTGTGTGTGTGTGTGTGTGTGTGTGTGTGTGTGTGTGTGTGTGTGTGTGTGTGTGTGTGTGTGTGTGTGTGTGTGCCATAGGCTGAGGGAGCTTTAAAAACATGCTGATATCCAGTACGCAAAACTGGTCTGAACAGTAGCCATGACCCGGACGCTACTTCTACTGTAATTTCTTCGAATGAGATTTGGTGTGCATTCTCATGTGCACATGCTCGTGCATGATGTTTGCCCTCCCGGCCAGGACTGAGCTGCCCAGTGCACATTACATGTGTTTAATTACAGTTGTCAAAGCTGTCGGCACTTTTACAAAAAGAGCTAGCAATACCACAGGTTAGCAATACCACAGGTGATGGTGTTTCTTGAATCCATCATTGCAGTCCTGATGCAGTAGGAACGCTCCACCTCGGTCGCCATTGGTTACTTCTAGGGATGCAAATTATCGTTTAATTCATTAATTTTTAGTTGATTGAGCTTGTTGATCGATCGATTAATTGCTGAGTGGTGATTTTTCCTGAGAACCTAAATTTCACATTGAAAAATGCGTAAGGAACACGTTATTTAACCCTTAAATAATGTTGAGGGTCCAGGGAACAGTAAAAACACCTTTAACATTTATCTTCTGACTTTAAATTGACTTCTAATGGGTCACATCTCAATTTTTTTTTTAAGTTATTTAAAAGTAACTTGTTGTAGGTATATTGTGACCATCATAGTATCTACAGGTGAATTGCTGTTCACCTGCCACTACACTGTGATAATATTAACTACCTGTCTAATAAATGAATTCAATTTTAATTAAATTTAATCGATTCAATTCTTAATCGACAATTAATCAATAGTTGATTAATTGTTAACATCCCTAGTTACTACTTAGATTTTTTTTTTTTTTTTTACCTTACCTAAAGGCAGTCAATGTAAAAAGTGAAGCTTTTACTGAGCCATTTACCTCAAGAGTTGTGCACTGTTGTGTGCATCATTTTTTTTTTTAACGGCAACTAAGATACTCGCTTCCACGGTCATGCCATCATCACAGTCTGGTTTTGACTCAGCAGGTCTGGCTGTCAGTTGGATCCCGCAGGGAAAAGGGTCCCGAGGTTAATGAGCTCTGACTGCGAGCGTTGGCCAGTAATGAGAGCCAACAATGGCGCCCAAACGGGGTTACACACCACAACACAACTGAAGCCACTTGGCTGCTGAAGAGGAGGAGGAGGGTGGAAGGCACGTCGACGTCCCAAGCACGAGCGCTGACGCTGTTGTGACCCTCATGCCGTTCTCACAAAAGGCTCAGTAGATGAATAAAGAATTCATTTTCTGCGGTCAGTTTTGGCTGACCAGATCAGTGGGGGGGGGGGGGGGGGGGGGGGGGGGCGGTCGCTACTTCCTGCCACAATCACTGATGAGAGGAAGCAGGGTTTTTTGGGGCCTCTAGTGACGGCCCCCCGCGGGGCCATTCTCTGAGCCGTCCCTGGGACACCGAGCGTTGTCACGTAAGAAGCCCGTCTGCACTCGTGGTCGCCTACTCACTCAAGAGGTTTCGTGTATCAGCCGTCTCATTAAAATTCACTCCAGACAATGGCAGCCTGGAGACTGTGAGACTAGAGCCTGGCGGTGAACTTCCGAAGAGAGTCCAATCTTTTCTCTCGCTCGCTCCGCTTTTCAGAGTTTAGATGAAACACCCCCCACCACCAGAGGAGGGAAGTAATGAAGTACAATACTTTGTTACTGTGCTTGAGTCGATTTGACTTTTTAACTTTTACTCTCTACATTTGTACACACATTTCTTTACTTTCTACTTCTTACATTGGAAAAACATGCTACTTTGTGTTTAAAAGATACAAAGGCACGGCACGTGCTTGGCTGAGACGCACAGGACCACTTCATCAAGGTCAAGACGGGCGCGCTTCTAAATGTGACCTGCAGTCACAGGTTTTCCATTTCTGTTTGAAGCACGAGACCTGCAGGGATCTGTCTAGGCTGTATTCAATTTTCAGCATAAAGTCACATGCGTGTCCTCAGACGTTGCAGAATTTGGTCTTCGCCGTATCCATCTATCACAAATGCAAACTGAGACCCTGTCGACATTGATTGCAATATGCACTGGTGTGCTAATGCCGAAGTGCATCCCCGTCCTGGTTGGCTGGACGGTCCAGATGGCCACTGGCGGTGGAGATCGTTGGAGAAGTCACATGCTTCCAACGCTGGAACACGGACCGAGTGAGGAGTTCTCACAGAGGTCCTAGTTCCTCTGGGACTCCCCGGGGGGGAAAGCGGCGCTCTCCTCCCTCGCAGCCTCCCAACACATGGATGTCAAGCAGGGGAAATGCCGGCATGGGGCCATTGTTTTGCTGGACACTCGATCTGTGATAATTTTGCAGCGGGAGAGAAAAGCTGAACCCTCACGTACTTCTCTGCTCTTTCCTGCCCTTCTTGTCACTCTCTCCTGCTCTTTTTTTTTTTTTTTAAATATCTATCTGGAAAAGTCGAGCGAGGCGCTAAAGCATTTTTTTCTTGTTTCATAGGAACGCTAATTGCCTTCTTGTTTCTTGTGTTTCTAGGCTATGGTTGCCTGTTACCCCGGCAACGGCGCCGGGTACGTCCGCCATGTTGACAACCCCAACGGGGACGGCCGCTGCATCACCTGCATTTACTATCTCAACAAAGACTGGGATGTCAAGGTACGCATATCAAACGAGAGTCTGTGGCCGGGCCTCCGTTTTAAAATGCCCTCTTATGCAACGCCGACCACATAACCTGCTCTGCTGCACACATTTAGGAAAGGAAACTAAGTATTTGTGCATGTTTTCCATCCACCAAAGCTCCCAAAATAGAGCTGGAGGTTATTCACTGGGTGGACAGTAGGGGGGGGTGATTCCTCAAGGTCCGATGCAGAGAGGAACATGTTTGTTCCTTGGATTGATTGTAGAAATGTTTCTGTCTTCTTATTTTTCCTTTCAGCTCTTCTTTTCATTTTCTTCAGTCTCTTCCACTATTGTGTTTGTTTTATCTTAAGTAGGAAGCCACTTGCTTTCCAAAAAAAAAAATCTTGCAGAAGCCTGAGCTAGTCTGAAAATTGTTCATCGCCGCGTTGGTCCAAACGCAGTCATCAGTGGCAAATTAATATTGGATACAAGTGATGATGTGATGATATTAGGTGCGACGGTAAAACATGGGTGACAGACTCTAGATTAATACGTCGATCTTTTTGCCGTGTTCACTATTTAATTGCCTTGGTGCCCGTGCGAGCGCGTCGTGCTCATGTCGTCTGCTCTTGTCCCTCCGCTGCTAGAAACAAGGTGGGATGCTGCAGATCTACCCAGAAGGGAAGAATGTGGTCGCCAGCATTGAACCTCTGTTTGACCGGCTGCTCATCTTCTGGTCCGACCGCAGGAACCCACACGAAGTTAAACCAGCCTACGCCACTCGGTGAGGAGCCGCGTTAATCAATTGTGTTTGATGGTTGATGTGTGAACTAATTTGTTGCTGCTGTTAAAAAAAGGGTGGGGCGGTGGGGTTATGCTTTGAAATATAAGCATATATATTTGACACAGTGTAGAGCCAGAACGGACAAGGTCGAATACTAATGAAGGCCCAGATCAAACGAGGAGCAGAATTTTAATGCAAGATGCATATTTTGAAACAACATCATGAATAAAAAATCATTAATAACACAAAATTATTCTAAAGAAAGGAATACTAAGGAATTTAGAAAAGATAAGAGAATATCTATTGTCAATTGATGAAAGTATCCTCATTGTAAACGACACCCAGGTGAAACGCTGCATCGAGACAGGAAGAGATTTTGTTTGTAGCTCCTCTATTTCCTCTTTCCTGCGCCACTGAAATCAAAAACTTTTCTGAAGATCCTTTTTTCCCCTACAAGTAGCATCTCGATCTTTCATGTGCACGTGCGCACATTCTGCTGCGCCTGGCCGGCCGAGAGCCCGTGACACTGCACTGCGCCGCCGAGCATTCCCCCCCCCCGTCTCCCTGCTGGGGGGCGAGGTGGGGCCAAGGGCAGGAAGTGTGCGTTTCCTGAGGGGCTCGGCGGGGAGGGAGGTGGGGAGGAAGGTTCGATTGCAGGGCTCGTGCTGGAGAGGCTCAGAGATGAGAGACAGGAATAAACAACGCAGCCCCACAGGAGGGAGCCAGAAGTGTTTGAGTTAACCCTCTGCTGGACGGCCGAGGCGGCCCGTCAGCCGACGGCTCGCTACAGGCTTTGTCCATCAGCTGTTTGATCGAGAAAGGTTTTTTTTTTTTCTTGCCTCGACAGCGAATGCAACGTTTTATCACGCAGTTTTGCAGCAGCACAATCGCTCAGATTTCAACCCTGAAATCTGTCTCGTCCGTCTTGGCGGCCTCCAGTTGCAGGCACTTTCAGTGACTCTTAAAGTTTCAGTGTGTTCTTCAAATAGTTAGTTTCATTTATGCGTTAAGGGACATGGGTGACAGGGGTGTGAAATGTCCGCTTCAAGATGGTCTGAGAAAACCCAGAGTCAGACCAGGAAGGAGAAGCTAGCGGCTCCAGCTAAAGTGATTAGCATCAATGCACCAATTTTACCAGAATGGGACTTTTTAATGCATTTGAATGCCACCTCTATTACCATTGACAGTGATAGTTGCAAGAATGCATAATAACAAACAAGAAACTTTTTACCAATTTCAGCTTTAAACTTCATTTTTGAAATATTAAAATTTTAGTTTAAGTTTGTATTTTGTGATTCTGTGTGTTATATGGTGGGACTGTAAGGGAAAGTTAGCATGTCATTGTCAACCTTGAATTCCTCAGTTTTTGTTGCCAAAAAGACATTAACTGCTGTACATGATTGTTATTAGCTAATATAACTGTCCAACGTTTTCTATTAATAACATTGAACTTGTCCCTTCCCGGCCTTTACAGCTACGCCATCACAGTCTGGTACTTTGATGCCAAAGAGAGAGCTGAAGCTAAAGAGAAGTACAAATTGGGTAAGTGCCTTTTTTTTTTTTTTTTTTTTTTAAAGCGTCTCTGTCTTTTTCACTCTCCTGGTTTTCAACCTTCGATTCCATCTGACACACCGAGACAAACGTACTCCCTCTCCATCCTCTGTATTCAACAGCGACGGGACAGAAAGGTGTTCAAGTGCCTGTCACTCAACACAGCCGGACGTGAAGCTCATCTGATCACCGGAGAAAGAATTATGTGCCTTCCGCGACGGTCGACAGGCCGCCGCGGCCGCACGGGGAGACGCCATCGCCGAACTGTCAGCCGTCTCCGCCGGCGCCGCGGCTCCTCGGCGACGTCCGATATCGGCTTCACGATATCGGGAAACAAACAATGTGACGCTCGTTCCCTGTCATGTGATCCGGCTGCGGCTCAAAGACTCTGCAGATTTAAAGCACAGTGGACTTTGGGACTTTGCTTGCGCGACATCAGACTCTCAGCGAATCAAGAATGAAGATGATTAAGTAAAAAAAAAAGAAGAAAAAAAAACCTTTTTTTTTTTTTATTTGATTTTGTCAGTTTTGCTTGTTCAAATGCCAGTGATGTTGCGATATTTGTTTTTTAAGTTTTTGTTATAAGACTGGCTTTTTAATTAATTTAACAGAAAAATAATAATAAATCAGTGGTGTGTGTGTGTGTGTGTGTGTGTGTGTGTGTGTGTGTGTGTGTGTGTGTGTGTGTGTGTGTGTGTGTGTGTGTGTGTGTGTGTGTGTGTGTGTGTGTGTGTGTATATAGTCATTGAGGACTAGAACTACAGCTTGTCAAATACCTTCTATACTCCTGTGTCTCATCATGTGGTGTGAAAGACGGAGGTACAGAACCTTGGCTGGGCTCTCACCAAATCCACCGCCACCGCTGCTTTGGCAGAAAGTTTGGTGCGACTCCAGCCGGGACATTTTGACTTTGTGGCTTTGAGCGGCAGCGCGGCGTGCGGTCAATCAGCCCCGGCTCAAAGGAAAAGCACTAAACCTACCACCTTCCAGGGACTTACTTGAAACCTGCACGAGGACGACGCTTCACAAGTAGTTGAAACGCTTCACAATAGAATACAAGAAGCAAGTTTTTTTTTATCACAGTATTTGGGCTTCACGTGATTGCTGTTAATTACGTGCTACGTTAATTATTAAGCGGCTGTCCTTTCTCTTCTTTTTTTTTTTTTTTTTAACGTGTAGAATGTTTAGATAAATTATTTGACGGACTGCACCTAATGTCGGCGCATCTTTATATTTGCCGGATTTGTGATCTCTGTATGACTGAATGAATCGCTCGCTTCCGGGAGGGAGGGGGATGGGGGCGTGAGCACAGTGCGTCATGGTTGACGTGATGAGTGCATTTCGTGTCTTTTGTTAATTCCGCGAGAATGGCTGGTGCGTGCGCAACACCTGTATGTCCAGAGTAGATCTCAGCATAAAGCACAGAGGTCGGCGTGCGCTGTGTTGTTGTGAACTGCAGGCTCAGACTGCTCATCATGTGCCGGATGTGAGTATTAGCGTGTAGGTGTCTAAATTGCACACGTATGTGACACTGTCCGCTGTCTTAAAAGAGGGCCACAGAGGTATTGTCTGAGTGTGTTTTAGACTGGTTATAGAGAAGGTTTTTTTGTTTTTCTAAAAATAAAAAGAAATAAAAAATAAAAAAAAGCACTTTATTGTTTGGAAATACAATGTGTGATTTGTAGAGCGATAAAATGACTAAAATGTGGATTAATGCCTTTATGCTGTGGACAACAAGATGATTCTAATGCAATAGAAAACTAAAACAGTTGAGAACAAATTGAAATTGTTTGCTTTGTATTTTTAATTTGAGTATTTAATTATTAAAAAAAAACTGTTTTGTACACAAATAACCTCTGATTGTTTTATTGGGAGGGAAAATAATATGTTGGGGCTCATAAGGTTATTTGGTGAGGATCGATATGATGAGATGCACTACATGAAACATCAACATTTAAACAGAGTTATCAAAGTCATCACTCCTGAATGTGTATACAACTTACGAACATGTGATAAAATATGAAAATGGCTTCAGCTGTTCGTGAAACACAGGGTTATTAAACGTTTAAGGTATTAAAGCTGGCATCCTTTCCTGATCTTGTGAGAGACAGAAAGTACACAAAGGCCAAGGTGAGACTGAAGTATATTTTAATTGGAAAAACAAGGTAAGTTAACCTTTCAATTATAGTGGCCAATGCCACGAGAATCTGTGTAATAAACGAATGCCCTTTATGTTACCACATGAACACATGAGGAATGAATACATTTATTTAAAAAAAAAAAAAAGAAAAGAATTCTGCTTTGGATTGGATTTGTTTGTGTTCACTAACATTTACCAACGGGTAAGATTTGTATTCAACGTTGTTCTGTAAAGAAAATTCATACTCATTAATAGCTAATTACAATGTAGGAATCAAATTGCATGCAAAGGAATCCGGTCGGCACAATTTCAGTCGTCACCTTCAATTTCTGATTCAAGTATTTACGACAATCCAATGCCGTTGACATTATCCCCAACTCTCTCACTATTTAAGCATGTTACACCGCCACCTAGTGGATATGTTAAAGCACACGCTCAGGAGTAAAGCCTATTATCTATTACTGTAAGCGTTTCATTATGTCTAGCAAAATATGAGATTGTTGCATCTGCAGTACACATTCTGTCTAATGCCGAAGATGGAGAGCGGGTGCAACCTTTGAGTAAACACAAAACATCATTGTAAACTTCGAGTATAATTTGATTAATCCGTTATCAAAATAAGAATATGGTCGCTCTACTTTCAGTCCTTCTGTTGGACACCGAAGTCAGTTCAGTCTCCTCACCTGGAGTCTGATGCAATATGCAGTCAGCGGATCTACTTCCGGTTACGGACACGCAAGCGGTAAGACATGAACGCTTTAGTTTGCATAGTTGTGTGAAACGTGGCACATGTCCTACCTGCGGTTGTGTTTACACTGCGGCGGGCGTGGCTCTCCGCGGCTGCGCAGCCCAGCTGCCTCGCGCACCTGTTCCACATGAACTGATTAGCCCCCGGTGCTGAGCCGCACTGCTGCTTTTGAACAGAAGAAATAATGAATGAAATAATACACTTACTAAACCCCGTTCAGCACAAGCCTCTTAACCCTCACCTCAAACACTCGTGTGTGCTCGTTCCACCACTTCATGTACATCATATATACCACCATAAACACTCCTTAGTTTACCTTTCAGCTTCAGCTTTCGCACCATGTTGCTAATCTAAATATTTGACCAGGGATAATACCAGGACTTTATGGGTGGTAAAGGGAACTGCGCACAGGGATGAGGAAATCTTTTTTTTTCTTTCTTTTTTTTTTTTTTAAGGTTAGAGAAGGGCAGAGAAGGCCGAGCATTCCAGGAGAGAAAACTCTTTCTGCTTGCTCACCCTGCTGCCAACGCCTGTGTTCAGATGTTGCACGGTGCTTTCAACACATGGACCGAGACTCTTTTGTCCATCTGACTGATGCTCGTGGTCCCCTTCACTGGCACGTTCAGCTTGCTCAGACTTGATGCGCATCTCCTCATCCATCATATCATTTTGATTTAAATTCACATCTAAGACATTTTTGTATTACCACTAAATACATAATTTTAATCTAAAAGCACAATAGTTGTTTAAAAACAAAACAAAAAAGCAGTCTTCTATGGACAAGGCTTTGATGCAGATACTGTGCAAAACAGGCTGCTTTTTTCAGATGGCAGTTTTACATTAATGCCTGTCACAGTGCACCGTTCTCCATGATGACAGTATGAGACGGTCATTGCCCCCTGTCCTCATTCTAATCTGTTATCAAGGCAGCGAGGTCAGCATAAAACCCTCCCTCCACATCTTCTGATGCTCAGACTGTCCAGTCATAGCAAGGGCGGTGTAAGCTGAGAAACAATGCGGCACAGTTTGACGCTGTAACTTGAGTCCTGTGCTGTTCCCGCACCTTTGTCTCCTTGCTGCATAGCTTTGCAGGCGCAAGTGTTGGTGAGCACATAGACTCATATTAGATGTCATCTTTTTTCTGGTTTTGTTGAGTCACCTATGTCCGTTAGATTCAATTCCGTATGTAGCAGTTTAATGCGGGCATCCATGTAGTAATATCTCCAACCACCAGGGGTCGGAACGTGACGTTAGAAAGGACTCGCATGTTTCTCCTATGTAGATTTTACTATGAATGGTTCCCTTTGTGGTTCGGTTTTTGCCTGCAAGTGTCCCCTCTCTCTCTCTCTCTCTCTCTCTCTCTCTCTCTCTCTCTCTCTCTCTCTCTTTCTCTCTCTCTCACACACACACACACACACACACACACATACACACTTTCTCCCTGTTTACATTGGTTGCCTGACTGTATGTTTGACACACATGCACACACACACACGTGTAAGACATCAGCATGCACAGTGAATGCTACAGAATGTGGCTTTACATAACACAAACCGGTTTCCTCTTGCTCACCATCTGCTACCATGTGGCATTCCGTCACGTCTGTCAGTGAGCAAGATGCTATAAATGTTTGTGTTCATTGGGGTCTTCGCTGGGGTCTGAGGTTTTTATTTTTGCCTCGACTGCAATCTACACACACACATATATATAGATATGATCTGTTTAGGGCCCCTGTCCTAAATAGCTGCTGAAGATGGCTGTGATATTTTGCACCGAGGCGTGCAGACAGACTTGTTTTTAGCGTTTTATCCCCTTTATTCTTCGTCTTGAGCTGTCTGATTTAATGGGAGGCCGTGTAAATATCTATTTGTGCATTTTGCAACTTTCTTGAAAGGAAATTTCCAATGAAAATGGGAAGATGGCTTTAGTTTTGTGCCCAGTTAGATACACGGGAGAGGTGAGTGGAGTAGGCGGTCGTTAATGTGGACTGAGCTCTCATTCTGTTCGCACGTCCGTGACAAATGCGTTTTTAAGCGATGCGACTGGTATTCGGATGACAAAACGGATTTGGACTGTTTGCACTTGGTTACTTAATGTGTTTTTTGCCGATCGGAATACGAAAAACACACACACACACACACAGAGTCACCCAGTGTCCTCAGTTGCCCCTTCCGCTTTATCTCTGCTGTTATTGATATTTTTCTCTTCCGGCTCACTGTAATGAAGCACTTTCTCCACGGCAAACCTAATGACGCAATACTTACAGACTCTTACTCAGACTATGAATAGCCTCATAGCACCGCAGTGCTGTGCTGTAGTGGACCATGACGAGGTTTCAACATTAATAGGTCTCATTTGCACAGTATTGACTGTCTTAGCCATCGAGTTCCTCTGTTTGATTGCTAGTATTTCTGTGACTTACATACACATCCAAACACATATGGGCTGATGTGAGGAGGAAACGCTACGCGAGCAACAGAGATTTAATGTGACCTAACGTTAACTAAGGTGCTGCTTTCAAAAGATCGTTGGACGCTGGCTGTTCGGTCATCCTGATCTTCATTTTCTATGTTTGTTTTGCGTCTCTCATGGTGTCACAGTGTTGACTGAAGTCTGCATCAGGTAGAGCGGGAGTGGCTGGCCGCACACAAAGGAATGAATGTCCTCCGTCCAATGCCCACAGAGTGACCAAAGTAAACAGAACAGAGTGTACCAGCGTGCGCACAATGTTTGGTGTGTGTGTGTGTGTGTGTGTGAGAGAGAGAGAGAGAGAGAGAGAGAGAGACAGGGAGTGTGAGAGACAGAGAGAAATTTAAAATTCTTGCCTTTATTGAGGAAATAGTCTTGCTATCAAACCTTTGATGTGACTGTCAGGGGAATGTTTATTTCTGTCCACTCCAGTAATTGAATAACAACATTTCTCTGTCTTTGCTCGAGCTCCTGGGTGTTTGGAATTTCTATTGCTGGTGGAATCCCATGGAATCGCATTATTTATTTATTCATTTTTATTGGGGGCTGTTCAAAGTGTAGCTTAAGGGCATTATGGTACCTCATCATAATGCTGAAAAACACTTTCCCCGTCTGGTGAGGCAAATTCCATCTTCATTGTTGAAAAGCAAACCAGTCTGATGACAGTTGACTGGCATGCAGTTTGCTTTTTGCTCCTTATTTGTTGAGGTGAATGTTTACATGCGTACTTTAGATTGCTGAACGCAGTGCTGCTCAGTAAACTGCACCACCGGACGGACACTTTATGGTTAGCTCGTCACCTGGCAATCAGATCAGGGAATCTTTAGGCCAGAGAGAAGGTGAGCCAAATGTTGAGTGTTAGCGGCATTGACCCGCATTTAAAAAAAAACAAAAACAAAATAAAAACAAAATGTGTTGACTAATTCCTGCAGGAAAGATGGGTAAGGGAAGTACTGGTGATCACTAATCAGCAGCGGCGTCCCTCTGCAGGGCACTCACTGTTACCTTTCCTGTTTAACACCTTCACGCCACAAAGCAGCATTTTAAGGTGTTAACAAGAAATGTAAAGCTTCGCTACGGCTGCTTGCATTTATGTCACTCCTTTCGACAAGGTCCTCGGAGTGCTGACACAAAGCATTATTTATTCATGCAACGCTCATACCGACGGTAGTGTTATCATTCTTTATTTTAATAGCCTTGTCATGCGGAAGTTCTTTGTGTGTTTTCCTGGTATTGCTTTTAATACTTGATACTTGATGTGGTAACTCTTCCTTTTTGGAAAGTGAAGTATGCAGATCTAATAATGCATAACAGCTACAGTAAAATTAATTTCTGTGCACATTTTAGGTGCTCAGTGAGTCTACGCACTGAAAGATATAAGTATTTTATTTTATTCAGTAGCTGTCAGGGTAAAAGTCAGCACTAAACATGGCACACACACACACACATATATATGTATAACATATAGACAGGGTCAGTTGTTCATAACTCAAAATATACCAAATTTGTGTTATATTGACTTTATCCTGTAGTGGTGCTCCAATTTCAGTTGTGAAACCCAATTGGTGTCCTTCATGTATTCCAACAAACTAGCATAGATATACTGTAGCTCTACTCTGTATTTGTTTTGGCAAGTAATGTGTTTTTAAAGTTATTCTTTCTAATCATTATTTTCTCAATAAAAGGAGATGAATTGTTTAATAGGATCTATGTTTGGATGGGAAATAGAAAATGCCTGATTTTTTGTAAATGCCTGTTGATTATAAGCGTTTCAATAAAGAACCCATGTATAAGACTTGGTATGTATGAAAGCCTAAATAACCATTCATTCATTCATCTTCTATACCCGCTTATTCCTATTCAGGGTCACGGGGAGCCTATATAACCATCACATGAATTACTTTTCATTTATCTTATAGGATGTTTTGCTTGTATTTGTTTGTTTGTTTTTCAGTCTGAAAATAAGAAAAAAAAATCCAACACACGTTATCCTCCATGACTTTCCGGTATTATCGCCTTCACGCATATATTGCACCATCTTACGCTGCGCTTGTCCTTCACACTAAGGTCACATGTAGTTGCCATGGCGATCGATCCAGTTCCCTCATGCATCAGAATAATCAATTTCTGGGGGCTGCCACCTCCTTTCCTTGGCCACACAGGTCTGTGTCTCTTCACATCTATTTCTTATGGTTTGTGTTCTCTTGCATGCCTTCTGTGTGTGTGTGTGTGTGTGTGTGTGTGTGTGTGTGTGAGTGTGTGTGTGTGTGTGTGTGTGTGAGTGTGTGTGTGTGTGTGTGTGTGTGTGTGAGTGTGTGTGAGTGTGTGTGTGTGTGTGTGTGTGTGTGAGTGTGTGTGTGTGTGTGTGTGTGTGTGTGAGTGTGTGTGAGTGTGTGAGTGTGTGTGTGTGTGTGTGTGTGTGTGTGTGTGAGTGTGTGTGTGTGTGTGTGTGTGTGTGTGTGTGGAGTAATATCCTGAAAGTTATTTCTTTTCATGCTTTCATATGTATTGCATTGTGTCAGTGAGTCTGTTTGTACAACGTCCATTGTTTTCTGTGAAGTGACAGACATGGTTAAGGATGGTTGGCTTGGCAGACTTAACACATGACTGGTGGATGTGTGGCTGTGCACCAGGGGAGCCGTGCGGCCTGGTGGTTCTCACGGGATGGGGTGTGCCTGAGCACCTATCCCAGGGCATCAAACACAGCAATGACTTAGACGTCTGGCCTCTCTCTCTGACCTCCGCCTGGGCCCCAGTCAACCCCTTTGGCATGAACCTTTCAGACCTAGTTTGTTTACTTTCCGCAGACTCCACCACCATCCATAGCATTGCAATAAACCCTAAAGTTCATAGTACAACAGCCACAAGGACAGTCTGAAGAAATCACAGAAGTCTTGCACAGGTGTCAAAACAAAAAACTGCATTCCAAAAACATTCAGGTGTGTGCAGTGAATGAGTTTATTACTAAGAAACCCTCATATGTGTGTGCGTGTGCGTGTGTGCGTGTGTGTGTGTGTGTATATATATGTATATATATATAATTTGGTTCAACAACTGTCACAGTCATTTTAAGGCGCAGTGTTGACACAGGGTCTCTCTGTTGGTGATCAGCAAAGTGGACAAATATTTGTACAATAATCATTATTAGTCAAGTTGTTTTTCTTACGTCAAACTTTTCTGGTTGGCAAACTGCAGATTCATTATTATGATTATTATAATTATGATCATTTGATTATATGATTATGACTTTTTTTGGTGAGCAGCAGAGAGAAAATGTCGTGTGAGTCGCATCTTCTATTGAGTTTCACAGACGGCAAATCTAATGACGAGGCTTACCATCAGCTTTATTGCTTCCTAGGCTGAATCCCTCGTCTAGACAAGGACTGTAATGAAGATTTCCTTAAAATTGTGTAGACGTTCATGGTTTCGTGACATACATACGCTGGGTTTCTTCTCTATCAGCTCGCGGACCAATTCACATTTTGATGAAGTGGCAGTTTGCTTTATACAACCTTAAAGGGGACGGATTAAGGCAGTAGGAAACTGGGACGGAGGATGATTAAGGTTTAGACTAGTAGATTACCTGCAGGGGCCATTATATCTGAGGACAAGCAAATTTGAATAGGCATATTTACTTACAGTTCACACAAGGCAACTCTGTCAGTGTGGACAGGAGTTGCTTGTCTGCTGTAGCAGCAGCAGTAACAGCAGCAGGTCTCATCTAATCTTCTGTTGCAGCCAAAAGACAGCTCCACCCGGCACTATTAGCCGAACGGATTAGGCTACTATATGGGTTAAACTGAGGGGGAGGAGAGAGGGAGATCAGGGTTGGGGGGAGGGAAATGTGTAGGGAGAGGATGGCAGTTAATCTGGAGATAGAGGAAACTGAGATTAGGGGATATTTCTTTTTATTTGACACGGCCACTTTCCTTACTATCAGAGTGGAATCACATTGAAAACAAGCACTTGGGGAATCCACTGGGGAATGTCAGACTGAAGCCCCCAACTGTCTTTTCATTTAGAGCAGAATCCCTTTAATAGTTTGGACTAGAGTCGATATATTAGAATGTCCAAGCAGTCACTATTATGGTATGTGTTTACAGCCGTCCCAGTACTTCCACGATATATTAGTGGAAATGCGAAAAAAAAATGTTAAGGGACTGCCAGGCAGGAGGCCTAGATGGAAATGAAAGCCGAGATGTAGTCAACGGGGACATGAAGTTAGTTGGTGTGAGGGTGAAGGATGCAGAAGGTCGAAATTACAACATAGTTTTGATGATTCCAGAGTGTTTGAAGTAAAGTAAAATAAAATAAAATAAAACAAAACCAAATTCTTCTTGTACGTCTAATTCCCGTCCTCTCAATCTGTGTAACCTCTGTGTTAGTTACAACAATTATAGCCATGTCATCGCCATCCTGTCTAACTCGTCTGCTCGGACTGAAGACTTTTCTTTCCTTGTTTTGACCTGTTTTGTGTGCACTTTCAATGGTGCACTAGCATTACTTGAAGTAAATAGGTGTAATGATAGAAGAATATTTTTTGAAAGCGTATGCAAAATAAGCGCTTGGTCCTTTGAAACGATCAAAACTGTTTTTGATTTGGAAGACCCTGTTGTCACTGGAGGGGTGGAAGTGGAACACGCCTCCAGCACCTCTTTGCTTGGTTGTTCCTCGTGACAAACGGTCAGACCATACCTTTTATGATTCTCTCTGCATCTTTTGCCAATGTGTTTTCGTCTCCATTCTGTTGTTTGTTTTTAAACTGACTTTATGATTATTACTTCCTTTGTCTTGAGTGTAGTACAAAGTGCGCAATCGACCCTTTTAAAACATTTGTTTCTATTTTATGAATGATTTAAAAATGTATTTTTAGCACCGCTGCATTCTGCACACACTAGTATTTGCAAGTGTGGCACTTGCTTTGGTGTGACCATATCAGGATTGTTTGGGCAATAATAATGTCAATGACATTCGAAGGACATAAGACAAGAAAATCTAGTTCATGGAGCAGTAAACACAGCGGACACTCCTAAAGCTGTCCTTTAAACTCTGTACTTATATATTGGGTAAAAGAAATAATCAGGTAAACATATAATAGTATTGGTGTCCACAAATAAGATACCATATCGCCATTTGTTTACATATTGGAAACTAGACAGTGACACATTTTAGTATAGCATTTTAGTACACTGTCTGGATCCTGTTTTTTGCCCACTGCGTTGCATCATATGGCTGAAAATAATTAGTGTGGCGTGAAAGCAGTGTTCCTCAAACTTCTGAGAAAACAAAACCCTTACGCAAACTGGAAAACTGAAAACAGCTTTGATTCTGATTGGCTGGAATGCATGTAATGGGTCTCCTCACAAAACTATTTTCAACTTCTCTCTTCTCTCTCTTTATAAGAGCTAAAGCATAGCATAGCAAGAACATATTTTCCTTGGAGCGACAACCAGTTTACATAATCTGTCAATCCACTGTATATGCAACACCGCCAGTGAAGGAAGCATATCAAAGGAAATTCTTTACCTATTCCAAATGTTTAATAAGTGCTGTTAGGGATTTAAAGAGGGGTGTGTTTTATGAGACACTTTACAAGGCTGCTGGTGTGTCGCCCTGAAAATAAACCAGAAAAAGACGAGGAGGACGACAACGTTTTCTTTTGTCCCGATTCAAATTGAGCTGTAGGCAGCAGCACAAAGACACCTTGTAATGCAGAATGGAGTTCGAATGTCCAAAACTGAGATGTGGGGTCTGGAGCAGAGCCTAGGGAGAAGAGAAGGTTCTATCCATAGTGGACGGGATCATATGACCTCCAAAGTAGGAGTGAGGGTAAAAAGAGGTGGGACGTGGTGGGTAGGGCGTGTTGTTTGGAGCCAATCAGAGTCCGACTGAGTGTTCCTTATAGATGTCTGTAGGGACTGGGCTGTTCTCTCTCTCTCTCTCTCTCTCTCTCTCTCTCTCTCTCTCTCTCTCTCTCTTGCCATTCCTCAGTCTCTGTCTGTGGTGTGTTCCTTGCCGGAGTGGTGTGTTCCTGCCAAGCTCTCTCACAGTCACATTCTGCTTCGTCACCATCTAAAGATACACCTGTCCTGAAAGGTGTAGTAAATCAACCACTAACAACTTAAAGTTGCTTCCACCAATGCTTCCACCAATGCCTCAACGACAGGGTCAAAACATTGGACCCAACGTGAATTAAAGAAGGAACAGCTCATAAACACCTTGCCCAAACTGAGGCAGAGTATTTTCCAGTCACGTGAAAAGACATCTGCTTGTGGCATTTTAATATTACCTTGTCAACATGCGAATGCATGTGCAGTGTATGTTACATGATGGTAGTTGGACAAAAAAATTAGTTAAAGTGTAAACATGTTAGCTAGACAGAAACCTGGATAAAAGCGGAGGAAAATCTGTGTTCATGGATATGGGTGCGACTGGCAGCAGTGGGTCAACATCAAGGGAGTAGAAGCAATACTTTGATTTTGACATCTGCTGCTGTTAAGTAAATTGAGTAATACACTGTTGATTTGGAGATAGAGTTGCGTCAATAGAAGTCACTCACAAACCACGGCGTAAACAGAAAGAGGGCAAGCTAAAACATGCAACCATGGGAGGAGCTTTTTGGCAGGCCTACTTTTGCTTTTCCTGACCTAAAAATATGTTTGCATGTGAATGAAAATGGTTCTAAAAATAGCCCCACTGTGGACGAGGCCTCAGTCTTGGCTATTGATGACTGTACACACAAGCCGACGTCAATGCTTTTGTTTGTGTCCTTGAGTCTAACCTAACCCTTGAGCGGCGCTCACGCACGACTGTGTCGGGTGGCTTCTGGGGTCATGTGAGAGGAAAATTGTAGCACGTGCAGAGGTGAAGAGTTAGATTTCCACTCCTTATGTAGCTCCAGTGAAGGGAATAGGCCATGGAGGTGTAGGACACAGGCGCAGGCATATAAACGACAATGTTTCAAAGCTGCTGGACAGGGTGTGGATGGGGCGGGGGTGGGTGACCTGATGCCCCCTGAGGCTGTTGGAGGGAGTGCCTGTTCAGAAAGCTTGTTGACTTGGTCATTGCCAACTGTATGGTACAAGCTATACATATAAAAAATGTCCTGCATCAAATAAGGTTCTTTTTTCTTTGTCCTCCGCGACCTCTGACCTCCCTCTTCATTAAAACCCTGTTTTGACTTGGCAAAGCCGCAGGTAGTTTGGCGGCATATGAAATTTCCCCCTTTGTGTGAAAATGCTCAGATGTAAACAGGCACCATCTTTGTTGAGAGACAATGCTGAGAGAGAAAATTCAGTGAGTGGGGGGCAGACCAGTTTGATGTGTTGCTGTGAGCATCACAGCAAGGCACTGCATTTCACTGCCTGGGTACAGAGGTGCTGTGACTATAATGTCGCCTTTATAAACTCCTGTGGAACTGAGGGAGGTATTTTTGTACGGTCAATGGTGAAACTGAGTCATATCCTACGCATGCTGTTTCATATCCTGGGATGGCAAAGGGCGCGATAAAATGTTTCCAATCTTATCTAAAATAGTCAGTTTAACATTTTGCATTTCCCCATCACCATTGAAACACTGGGTTTTTTGGTCAAAGCATTATTCATGTTATTGAAATCCATGTGTGGTAATAATGGATTTCACTATTTCTTCTTCGGTAAATGTTTGCCAAGTTGTGGCAGTTTGTTTCCAGAGATAATTTTTGAGGGCCCTCCCTGTCCTGTTAGGATCCACTTCTTTCTTCTGCCCTGTCTGCTTTCCCAACATTGTTATCTTCACTGCTGTCACTGTCGGTTATGTATTTTGCTTATTTGTTTGGTTGCAAATATGCTCCAGTTTCTTTAGTCATTTTCTTTCCAACAACACATCCCACAGCTCTGTGTGGTGCATGTGTGCATACTGCATATGTGTTATCCTTGTTGAGTGGATTGTGTAATTTGGGACAGATCAAATTTGACTTGGCATAAAAGGTCAAGAGGTCATTGTAGTTTAGTAACTTTGGCTGAGAGAAAAAAAACGTGAATTTCTTCAGAAAATTAACTTGATTGCCCAAAGCTCAGAGGTGATTTTGCTGTAGCGCAATGATAAAATCATGACGATTTAGAATGTCACTTATCCCTTGACACGACACGTGCCTCCTATTTCATACACTCCTGATGAAAAAAATAGCTGAATATTGAGGAAACCTTCCTCCTAAATTCTTTGGAGATTAGTATCTTGGATGTCTTGGATGCCCGGATACAAGACTTCCAATATGGCAAGGTGCTGATTCCAGTGGCCACTAAAGGTACTGCAGCCTAAATGCGGCCAAAAAAAAACATTTTTTCCATAGACAGTAATACAAAAATAAAAGCCTGTAAAACGGTTGATGGGACACCTCTGACCTAAAACTGGGTTCTTAATAAATCTACTGTTGGCTGATTGGCTGATGCATTCTGATGGGAGGCGACACTACTGCGCACGCTCTAAGAGCCACATAATGTGGAGGTAACCCGGAAGGCAGACCATATTGGTGTCCGGTATTCAGGTCTTCTAATACATCCACTGCACTCATCCAAACCTGTTCCACCAGCTTCAGCCAGAACTTGTTTCTGCCTTTGAGGCAAAAGATCCTTCTCCTCAGACATCAGGTTCAGAGAGCAACTTCCCTCCACTCTACCTTGGCATGCACCCAAAACCAATTGCATGTCTCAGGTTGTCTCTTCATTTAAGACTGACACAAAGTGTGAAGAATGTGACTGAGCTTGATAACAGGTCCGCTATCACATTCACATAATCCCTTTTGCTACATTTACCTTCAAAATACTCACAATAAAAAACAGAAATTTTATTTCACCTTGCTAATACATTGTAGTTTTTCCAACCTGTTTGACTGTTAATTTTGACGTGCGTCATTGTAGCATGCATTGGGGATTGTTGTTCCTACTTTACGTGTCTACTTTCGTAAAGCACCTTAATCCTACTGCCTGAAGGCGAACAAGATAAAAGGAGGTCAGGCTGTTTTATTGGCACATCAAGATGTGGGATTGTATTACCTTTCGGAATCTGCCTTTCTTTGTGAGTCTCCCATTTCTCACCACTGGTTCTCACGATAACAGAGATGCCATTGCTTAGTTTATCAAATGGTTTTTGTTGTTTTTTTTTCTCCCCTTCCTGCGGTCTGATATCCAATGTTAATTGTATACCTGTGCACCTTTTCTTCAATGCACCTCAATATCCTCAACCAGTAGATTTAAAAAACTAAACAAAAACAAAAACAGAACAAAAAAAACAAAACAAACGCACTTCTTAATGTTTGCAGACAATCATGGGATCATTTTGGATAAACAAAAATTATCTATGGGAAGACTTTAGATTTTTAGATTTACCACTACATTTTAAAGCTACAGAACAGCAAGTCTGTCACCACTGCCAAGGAGGTTGTTAAATAGACTTCTATGGTGTTTGTTCGCAAAAGTACTCAAAATGTTACAGAACAATCATGATACATTTTCCTATGGCATTTCAATTACATTCATCATGCCTTTCAAAAAAATAAAACAGTTCAATTCCTTCCTTTGACATTGAGGATTGGAAAGTTTCTCATCTGTGACGTGTTTCAACTTCTTCCAAAAAAGCGTCATCTGGATGCAAACTGATGTCTCATTGGCTGTTGCAAGGTGTGATCCCCCATTCAATTTTGACAAATCAAATCTACAGAGGACCCATATGTATACATCAGTACTTATTATGGGCACAGGAACACCCTACATCACATAACGTGGTGGTAGTCAGGACACTATATGAATGCATCACAATAATAGGTTAAGAAGACAGAATACCGGAGAAACAACACAGGTGTCACTCAAGAAATCTCAACATTTGACTAAAGTTAAAAGAGCACAACAGGTCAAGAAGAAAGGACGTAGGGCAGAGAAAGAAACCGAACAGAAAAATAATGATGACACTGTATGTCACAGGTGTCACCGAGTCCATTTCAAGAGCAATGAGGAAACCCCATAACAATGGACCAAACAGACCAAGCACCAAACTACAACAGTCGCTGAGAAATGCAACTTCATCTATAAAATGCCCCACCCATCTTTAACGCACAAAGGAAAGAACACTGAGATGAATATCAGACGGAAAGTGACAACTATACAATAAACAACAGGGCGCAACTGGAAGGGAGTGGGCTAACCTCAGTCATCTGCACAGAGGACAGCTGCCACCAGCTCTGGATCCTGGAAGCAACTGAGATCCACAAGCAGGGCCCAAGGCTGTGGATGAGGGAGGAGTGCACATGCCGTTGCACGCCTGGAGCTCCATCCTGAAAGAGTGATGGGACTAGAATTGATCCATGAAAATACACCAAAGCTTTGCACTATTGTACAGTTCAACTGACACGACTTTAATTCATATTTTTGTGAACATTCTTGGTCCTCACTAAGTATGGGTACATGCGAGATGATGACCAACTCTGCTGTACGATAAACTACAACACTGTAAATTTATTGCAAACGCGAACCAAATAAAGGCAGAGTCTGTAAGGGTTAAAGGAATAAAGTCTCTTTAACACCGGTTCCAGGTCTTTGTGTGTGCACCAGCGATGTACACACAAAAAGCTACACAATAATTAAGTGGTTAGTTGGTGAACAGATTTGAGTTTAGTCGATAAAAGATAGAATTATTATGGTTCTGTCTGTGTATCCGCGGAATGCTTTCTATCATCACAGAAAGACGACTGTTTTTCTTTTTGAAAACTGCTTTATAACACCTGCATTTGCACGCGTGCATCCGCACATTCGTGCGTGTGTCTCAGAGGTGCATGTATGTTTTCATAGATGGGGCCTTCCCTAGAAAAACCCTCATCTCTCATGTGTCTGTGGGTTTAGTCATTGATCTTTGTCCCGGAGTGATGCTCTGTTTCACAGAATAACAGCGATCCCTTTAATCATTCACACAGTCAGGGGTGACAAAGGAAGAGCTCAAAAAACAAACTGAGCACTGATAGGACAACTTCCTACCAGGCGATGTTCTGGTCCTGTGGGCATTGTTTGATGTTGAAGGTGCTTTTCCCACAAATTTCAAGCAGCAGGACACCGTTTTAAAGAACTAGGATCAGTGTAGTCAAACACCAGGATATGCAGGAGTCTCAAGTTTGTAAAAACTGTGTTAACACGTTAATCTACAAAGGAATGCCAGAAATATCAGAAATATTGTGAAGTCAGGATGCAGAGTGTGCTTTACTTTGATCCTTCCTGGAAAATCTTTCTCACATTACAAAGATTTATGGTCCTTTTTTTTCTCCACAAGATCATTATGCCTACACTCGAGGGTTCCTTAAGCATTCCCCTTTGATTTTGCAGCGACAACCTTAATGGTATGTTTGACCGAACTGGTGCATGAGAGGAAATCAAATAAACGCACAGAGGGAGGTCACATCAAAGTATGGCGCTCCTCACAGCTGTGTAGGCAAACTAGTTCATTTTTGGAATTTCCAACCACAATGATTGTCATGATTGTTTTTTTTTCTTTTATTTTGATAAATAAAATATTTGTATATAATTTTCATTTTAGGCCACAATTCATGCACATTTAAACAGAGGTAGCTAAACAACCCTAACAATAATAATAATAATAATAATAATAATAATAATAATAATAATAATAATAATAATAATAATAATAAATAAATAAATAAATAAATAAATAAATGTCTTTATTAAGGCAATTGTGGATACTACGTTTAATGCAACAGGGTTTATCAAGTAATTTATGACGTTGTTTTCAAATAGAATCTATGACGTTTGTGTTCTTTTACTGATTAAAGCGACCAGTCAACAGCGGAAGTAATTCGGTTCATGTGCAGTATAAAGTCACATCATCACTTCGGCACATCGAAGTCTTCAACCTTCAACCTTCTTAAACCTTCTGAGAGTGGCGAACTGTTTTTTTTTTTTTGTTTGTTTGGTTTTTTTTTTTGCTGGGCGACAGGTGAGAGGAAGAAGGTAAGAGAAGGTTCTGGGTTTGACGGTTTACATTTCCTAAATGCCGGTATGCTTTGCACACGCCCAGTTGTCCACGTCACGCAAAGACATAAGACTAGAGAGGCTCAGTCGCGCGCACTAGAGTCACTACTACGACAGCGCGTAAAGTCGCCGCCCTGAGCATCGCATCAACCGCACGCCACGAGTTGGCACCGTCTTCCTCATAACTCTTTTCTGCCGCCTAAAACTAAACTTCCCACCCCGGATTTTTTTTTCTTTTTTTCAAATTGACGAACTTCACCGACGGTTACGCACAATGGCCGAGAAGATGGACGACATAGAGACGGGAAAGACGGGCAACGGCGAACCGACGGCGGCGAACGGTCTGCTGAGTCGGAGGAACGAGAGTCCCGAGCTGCTGTCCGAGCGCGTGAAGCGGATCGTGATGGCCAACCTGCTGGTCATCCTCACGGTAGCCGGCGTCCTCATCGGCGTCTTCATCGGACTCGGCGTTCGCAACGTGACGCTCACCAAGACCCAAATCATCTACATCGGCTTCCCCGGGGAGTTGCTCATCCGGCTGCTGAAAATGATCATCATCCCGCTGGTGGTGTGCAGCCTGGTGTCGGGCTCCGCCAGCCTCGACCCCAAAGCCCTGGGCAAGCTGGGCGGCTGGGCGATGCTCTTCTTCCTGGTCACCACTCTGATCGCTTCGTCCATCGGGGTCGTGATGGCTTTAATTATTACGCCCGGCTCGGGCTCGCTGAGCAAACCGAAGGTGGCCGGCTTGGATGGTGGCGTGCCCGCATCGAAAGAAGTGATCGACTCCTTTTTGGACCTGATCAGGTGAGTGACCCCCACCACCACCTCCAGCACTGACCAGACCCCCAACTCTAATCACACCTCGCCTGTCACTTGATGTTTTGTTGCGTGTCCCATTTCAGGAAGTGCTCGCCCCGGGCACAGTAATGGCACGCAGCAGTTGCATCAGTCAGCGTGGTACCGTAAACCACGCTAACTTGTCCAGAGGTCTGGTCCCGGATAGAACTTTGTCACAGAATGTTCGCGACTGAACGTATCATCCGACCGTGAAACGTCGCTTGCTTGTTGGTGGTGTAATTTCGTCAACGTTTTGACATGTACAAATGACCCACGTGCGCGCCTAGCTTGCTTCTAGAAAAGTGGGAGACCCTTCTTGGAACTGGTTGGGTAGTCAAAACGGAAAAGCTAAGTCGTGGTGAAGTCGTGGTCCCCCCCCACACACACACACCTCCCTTGCGTCAATTTCCAAGGAGTGGCCAATCAACGACTGTGGTGAAGGTCGACCCCTGTTCTTCTGCTTAGATGTGCCGCCGAAGCTACACGAAAGCACGACCGAAGGTGTCCGCTTCTCACGTCAACAGATGTCCAAAATTCCATTCCCGAGTCGTTAACCCTTTAAAGTCCGCGCCAAAAAAATTAATAAAGAACTTTTGAATTTTTGTTCACTGAGGATAACCATAACGACAATCTAAAAAAAAAAAAAAAAACTAAAAAAAAAAAAACAGACCCCAACAAGTTTTTTCCTCATATATAAAACTGTGGTAGAGAGTTCTGTTCGTAATTTTCAAGAAATAAATAGAAATTTACTGTGTTATCAGTGGCAATAGCACAAATATTTTGTTTCCAAATCCTGAGGATTTTCTTTCTTGCCCAAGGGCCAGAAAAGTTTGTGAACGTTAAACGATTTGTTGTCCCGTCGATCATGCGTAAAAACAAAGGAAGTCAACTAACGTTACCGCAAGCCAACGCGGAATAACAATGCTAGTCTCGTGCCAATAGCCTTTGGAAAAAGTAAAACATTGATATTCATGACATTGTTCAAACATTCAAATGAACCCCATTGCTCTGCCCTGCAGCAGTGCGCCTGGCAGCGGCAGTCCGACACCTCCAGTCTGCCTTGAGCCAGATTAGACGTACAGGAGTAACAGGGCAAAACCAAGCTACTCACAGATTAGCATTGTTATCCTAATTACCCAGTGCCTTGCATGACAGAATCTACTCATTGCTGTCAGCAAAGTAATGTTTACAAAAGTCAGAGTTGGGAGTTAGTTTTGACTCTTGGTGGATAAACTGAGTTAGGACTACCTTGTAGTTTGCTGTTCATGATGTAGCGGAATGCAGCCTGTAAATGTATGTTGAGATTTATACATGGCTTTGGTCTTTTTTCTTCTTCTTTAAAGCACACTCACACATACAATACTAATCGGACAGGCGGGGAACCATGTGCTTCGCATTAGAGTGAACCTTCTCAGCAGGTCTCCAAGTTCATTTTGACAACACACAGCGGGATCTTTTTTTCTTTCCTTCGCTGAAGCAAATTGTTCATCCAAAAAGTACTAAAACTTTGAAAGCTGTTTAAACATTTGGCGAGGCAATAATTATATATTATTATAAACTAAGTGCACTCGAGGCATCATTTGTGACCATAAATAGTGTTGGCTTGATGCAGACTTGTTCATTTGTAAAGCTAATCCAAGGTGACGATCGTTGATATATCAAAGTGATGCAACAATGTAGCTAGTGTAACTTGTATCTTAATTTTGTGCCTGGACATTTTTAATTACTAAATTGTGTATAATAGTAGGTACCAACACCACGACTAAGAAAAAAGTTTTATAAAAAAAATATTAGAAATATTGAATTGCTGGTGTCTAATACATAACACAAGGAAAAGTGACTTGCTATGGCAGGTTTTAATAATAACCTAATTCCATAACCACCGCTGTGATGCGTTTGTTAAACCAGTTCGTCCTGGAGTAGAGAGCTGAGCCCGAAGGCAACCAGTCAATCTACGTTCCATCACACGCGGTCATGACGAAATGACGAATGAGCTCCCAAATACGAGTCAGCTAAATGAGTGCTCTCTGCTGGAAGGCCGGGCTCTCCTTTAGATAAACGTGGGAAGCTTGGTCATCCAGGAGGAACTCAGGGTATGGGAGTGTCTTGTGGTGCTGGTGGAAGTGGCAGGGGGGACAGTGCAGTCTGGGCTTCCTTTTTAAGGCCACTCTCCCAGTGACCTGGATACGGATAGATGACATCTTATCGATAGAGGACATCGGATCCACCAGTCTAAAAACCTGTACATTTTGGGAACAATACCTTGCTAACAATTTTTAGCGAATCGAAGTTGACTTATCTTAAGTGTGACACCACTCTCAGGAAATGTGTTTGCTTCTGGAAGATGCCACAGCGGTACCTTGTTAAAACATGTTGGTGGCAACAAATTTAAAGTAAGTCTCCTAATTATGGTTGAGTGTGTGTGTTCGAACCACGAGTCTCCAGTCTGATCTAGAGTACCATGTAGTACGAGTTGTTCCAAAATCCCTTAAATTGTTACTCTAAGACTGACATTAAATGCTGCTGTTCCTTGTCCAGTACCACACTAGCGGTCTTACAGAGCATTTGACTGCCTAAACTATTCAACTAATGTTAAGTAATGGCTGGAAAAAATCACGAAGGACACATCCACGCTTGTGGGTTCTTTACACCACCAGTCACACAGCGTTTAATCCAGACCCTCCATGGCTCACTTCAAATTGAATGAATGCTGGACATGTGACTATAGAGTTAATGCTGTAACAAAGCCAAGTAA
>NW_027466098.1:8792500-8845000 GCF_046127955.1 Nelusetta ayraudi | reverse complement strand
AAATATAATCTAAAGGTACTGGCATTGGAAGTGCCCAGATTCTAGTTTGATCTTTTCAGTGATGTACCGATGAGACGGAATGTTATTTCTTTTTGTATTTGTAAAATTGCTGGTGTGGTCTTGTGCAAGAAACAAGGTTGTTCGTTTAAGTTATGCAGTACGGTATGATGCAATTGGTGTTTGAGGAGAAATGGTTTTGAGAACGTTGGCGTAGCAAGGGTGACATCCAAAGACGCTGTTCTTTTTCCCAAACACAGCCTCCGTTATGAGATGCTGTTGCTGTTTACATTCAAACAGCGCAGCTGAATGCGTACCTCTTTGTTTATCATTACTTTCAAGCTTTACCAAATGACTGGGCCATCTGATCCAGGGGTTGGACAGAGGTTTTTCAGATGGGTCAGCCCTTTTTGCTCGAATTCTGTTGCTCGGGCGTAGCTTTTTTTTTTTTTTTTTTTTTTTTAAGCTGCTTTTCTTCTTTGATAGCATTTTTTGAGTACACACATTGGAGTCATGATATTGTTACTTTGGGGCTTTTTGAACTTTGCTCTCCAAAAATACTGTCTTTAGTTTTGAAACAAAAAATAAAGTTTTTTTTTTTTTTCTTATCTTGTGCTGTTGTCTTGCTGTCTCAGACAATATATCAATATGTACAATACCATGGCAGACTGGCGGGGTGTCATTATTTTTGCCATCCAAAAACGGCCTAATTAATGTCTAATTACAGATGAAGAAGAAAGCAACATTCTTGTGATGCCGCACGAGTTTTCGCTCTAAAATTGCTCCGCCCGTTTGTTTTGAGTCATCAAACCACGGTTTAAGAAGGAGAGGGTCTCTTGCGCCACCTAGCGTACAAAACCAAGACTTCTTTTAATGGAGACCAAGGTTTTAAAAACAAGGGCAAGCGTCATAAAACAGTTTTCAACAGTTTTGTTTATTTCTCCAGCTGATGAGATAATGTTCTTACTCAACGAACATCAATGCGCATCGTTCTCATAGAATTGATGTGCATCAGATATGCATCTGTTCTGTAACATTTTATTAATAGCACACTGTATTAAAATCTATTTCAGGCAACAGCAAATATGCGCTTGGTAATTTAAGTCAATTTCAATCAATTTTAAGTTGTGATAGTTCTTAAGTAAGTGTAGTTTCTTCCTGATTCAGGTTTTGATAAATGCAATGTTGTCAGGAAGGGCATCCGAAAGAAAAACATGTGCCCGACTAATCAAGCTAATCAACTCACTGTGGTGACTGTGGAAGGTAGTGGACCTTAAGGATTTGCTTGCCTATACTTGCGTATAATTATTCTATGTAATGCAACACTGTCGAGATGAGCGACATTTGTATTTCATTTCAGGGCATGGGAAGTTTTTTTTCATTGTTTGGCACATTTCAAAGTAAAGTTACAAACTATACATTTATTTTAAATATAAATATACGCCGACGTTCACTCACACACACCAACGTGTCATGCAGAAATTGAGCAGTCAGTGCAAATCAATGCATCACAGTGAAGTTAAATACCCTGCATTAGGGCAACCCACTTAATTTAACCCCCCCCCCCCCGCAAATCCTGCTTAATATCATGTCCATGTCCATCACTGCATTTCACAGAAAACAACACTTCTTTGTACTTAACACAACCCCATTTTTAAAAAAAAACATACATTGTACAAATAATCACAATGAAAGTCTTCATTGGCATGAAAATGAAACCTTAAAAAAATAGTTTCAATATGTATGTACCATTTTAGCTGGTTACTAAGGGAACATATTGGTTCCATGCCAAACCAGCACCATCTTAGCTACATATAGTCATGTTAAAATGTGACAAATTTTGAATTTTGTTATAATACGTGTGACATTACAACATAAGTTTGACTTTACAGTGTGGTGCATACCATGTTATGAGATGATTTGTGTCACATTGTGTGATAATGGTCAATTGTATTATTTCCTAAGCATGGTAATAATATATTCTGACAATTTACAATTAAAATGTGGTATTACATTTTATTTTATTTGCAACTGACACGGCAGCTGACCTTTAACATTAAATCTTTTGAGAAACCGGATGGTAAAAATGGAATGTGGTCAGACCGGGCCTTCTTTTCATACTTTGCCAAATGAATACTGAAGATAGTCAAGTTTTTTGAAGAAAAGAAAATGTAAATCCAGTGTTGTGCATTCTGTAGCATACAAGGATTAAACTGTGAGGAAACCTCGGTCTTTTTCTCCACAAAGAGTTGTCCGATGGAAATTGCAATCTTCCGGCTGCTGTACCATCTCTCATAATTTGCTCCTGTCCAGCCTCTTCCTGGCTGGATTGGGATACTGCGGGTTCTCGACGACCCCCTCTCCGAACTTGAGCTCCAGGAAGGCTCTGTTGTTGTTGGGGCCGTAGGCGGTGATGCCGGCGAACGGCATGGGCACCAGCGGCTGCAGGAAGTGCTCGGGGAACTCCACGTCCTGCTTGTGCTCCGTCCACGTGTCTTTGGTCATGACGCCGTTGCGCGCGTAGAACGGCCACAGGTCCACGTGCAGGTGGTTGGCCTCGCTGTACTGCACCCGGTAAAAGTCGCCCTCCACGGCGCGCTCCCACACGTAGCCGTTGGCGTCCACCAGCGAGCCCGAGTCCAGGTTCTTCAGGTGGTCGCAGTTGGGTATGTCCTCCAGGTAAATGCCCAGGTCCACGTCGTAATCCCACGGGATGATGTCCTGGTGGCGCACGGCGCCCAGCAGGGAGCCGCCCTCCAGCCAGTAGCGCACGCCCGAACTCTCCAGGATGTTGATGACGTACTTGGCGGTCTCCCGGAGCGCCCGCAGGCAGCAGGGCGGCGTCCACCGATCCAGGTAGAGGTAATCCGGAGTGTCGTCCTGCACCGTGCCGAAGCAGCGCGGCGTCTCTTTGGCGCAGCCGAACCACTGCTCCCTGCCGTCGGGCGACAGCAGCCGCTTCAGGCCGAAGCTCTTCATCAGCCTCCCGGTGGCCTCCTTCAGCCGCGTGTCGGCCTTCCACTGGTTGTGCGCCGAGCTGAAGAGGGGCCGGTGGCTGGCGGCGAAGCACGGGCCCTCCAGCAGTTTGACCTTCCAGCCCCTCAGGGACGTCTGGACGAAGAGCGCCGGGAAGAGGGGCCGCCCCAGCGGCACCGACAGGTTGAAGAGGTCCTCGGTGCGGATGAGGACGACGGCGTCGCCCTGCAGCGCGGTGCACACGCTGCCGCTGCTGCCGGACGCCGCCGCCGAATACGTGGCCGTCCACTCTTTCAGGTTCACCCGCAGGTGGAGGCACTGCGCGGCCGAGCGGGCCAGCACGGGCGCGGCCACCAGTCTGACCGGACCGCCGCCTTCGCCCTCCAGCTCCCTGATCAGGCGCTCGATGGAGCGAGGCTGCTCCAGCTCCACGCCGTCGGGCACCAGGAGCACGAACTCCGTCTGGACGTGGAACTCGGGCCTGTGCGCTTGGGGCGGCTGGTCGGGGGTCGGCGACAGCACCAGGAGACGGGCTCCCTCGGGGAGGACCAGCGGCGGGTACGGCGAGGTGTCGGACACGGCCAGGAAGGGAAGCTCGGGTCTTTGGCGGAGGAAGGAGTTGGCCACGTCGCCCACGTAGTTCTCAAAGTTCTCAAACTCTCGGAGAAGAACGGTCACGCGGGGGTTCCGACTGTGGCCCTCCCCTCCGATCACGTTAGACTCGCCCCCAGCCCCCACCAGCGCCCCCAGACCCAAGGCCGGGAGCGCCGCCCTCCTGGTGCCCCTGCCGAGTTCCTTCCTCTTCTCCATCATCTGCTGTTGGGCCCGGGACACATAATAAAGAATGAGGAGGTTGATGACGATGGCGCCGGTTAGGAGGCCTTGGCAGAGACTGATCCGCATAGTTGCTGTTGGCGTCCACTTTCAACAGGGGGGAATTTGTGGGCTCAAGAGCAGCTTTAGGTCCCCATTAGAATCAAAGTAGACAAATGGCAGTTTAAGAACACCTGTATGACAGAGAAACAAAAAAATATCTGCAGACTGTACAGAAACCCTCTGAAACTCGACAGACATAACTACAGCCGCAAAGCCTTTAAAATTCTGTCCTTGTCTGCAACTTCTGAAGAGGTTTGAATTCTTGTATGGATAAATCACACAACTACACCATCATCGTACTACCTTGCATGACAGCTATATTGCTGAGATTTCAAATCTCAAAGCTTACAGATTTATCTAAAAATATTCAACCTAAACAGTTAATGCCCGGTAAGAATATTATCAAAGACACAAACAAGGGCAGATAGCAGTTACTAGAGTTGCACTGTTATTGTCCAATCAATAGTGTTGTAGTACTCGAGATTGGTCTTGGTCTCAAGACTGGTCTCGTCTCGGACTCTGAGGCATTTTTACTCGGTCATGTCTCGGTCTCGGACTGGGCGGACTCTGGATTTTTGATCAAGACCAGTCAAGACTCAGCCAACACCGCGATGAGGGATAATAAGGGAAAAGAATCCAGCTGCTGCCGTGTTACGCTCTGTTTGTGACACCCAGAGTGACACACCCCCTTATTCCAAGTTAACTTATTTTTTTCAATTTCATGAAGTAATGTTGTTTTTTGAAAATGGTTCAAAATAGCTGGCAAAGCAGCACCATGTTTTAGAAAAAAAATATTAAAAGATACCTTGCTGAAAAGAGATGTTGCTGTTCGAATTAGAAGCAAATTTGATTTTTTTTTAAAAAATATATTGGTCATTTTTTTTTCTGTTTTGTTATTTGTCTTTCATATTTACAGTCTTGGTCTTGTCTTGATCTTGATACTCTCTAGTCTTGATAATGTCTTGGTCTCGGTTGACGCAGCCTTGACTACAACACCACCAATAAACTTCCAAGTTTCCCCAAATGTTTCCAATACGTTGTGTCCAAAACGGACATGTGAAATACAGTCTATCCTGGTAAAATGAGGAAGATTCTATATTACATGCTAATTGTAAATTGAGACTTGTAGGCCCCAGCTTGACAACTGTTGATAAATTATATTTTAGTGCCAAATAAAAAAAAAAAAACAGAGGATAGTGGAAATTTTAACACAAAAATGAGTGCAATGTTTATTTCTTTTTTTCCCTTTTTTTTTTTTTTTGATAAAAGCCTCAAATTAACAGTAATACAAATGAATAACAATACAAAAACGTATTAAACAATTGATGACCCCGGCTCACCTACGGTCAGACGTTATCTGATCTTTATGAGACGATGACTTGCAGCCCATCACGCCATGAAGACTCGGGAGCAGGAGCAGCAGCACTGTTTTGCTTCCATGGTGCAGCTCAGCCGGCTGTGGTAGCACTGGTAGCGGGTGGCTGAATCGATACCAGCTGCTTGGTTTGATCATATTTGTCTAATCGCTTGATTTTCAAATCGAGTTTAACTTAAATGCAACACAAATCGATGAAACATTCCGAAAGTCTTCTCGAACGTGTTTATTCAGACCACTCAGCCTTGGTAAAGCTTTGCCATAGGATAACATGTTTGCGGTCGGTTTCCTACAACGTCACACGCACACATTTCCGGCGTCTTCTCCTTCACAATAAAAACTCTTACCTGGGAGGGTGTGTGTGTGTGTGTGTGTGTGGGGGGGGGGGGGGGGGGGGGGTTAACCACTCGCCTTTAACGAAAAACATATTAACGCCGGTCTTTTAACAACGAAAATACCTTAAAATTACTTAAGTCAGTAATTAGTTAGTAACACATACAAGCTTTAAAAAGAAAAAAAGAAAATAGGAAAATATCAGATTTGCGCTAATCTGAAATAGAACTATTGTTGTTCTATGATGAAGGTTTAAAGATTATTTTTAGAGAGTGATTTTTTTTTTTTTTTTAAATGTCGCCTCAAGATTTTTTTCTTTTATAATCTGAGCGCCATTTTCTGTAACATAACGTAAATGGAAAATACTGAATCAACGCTGTGATTTCACTTTTTGGGGATGGACAAGCGGTCTTTCCGCGCAATCATTGAAGTACGTCACAAAATCACAGCGATCGAGATTTGTGATATCAAATACAAATACAAACCGGAAACCAAGCAAGGAGGAATTCTGCTAACTTCCAAACACGCTCGGGCCGGCTCATAAAATGGCAGGAAATGGAGTACCCGAGAGGTACGCTCATTGTGTATTAGGGCAAACACGGTCCTTTATTTGTCAGCCATGGTAGACTCTTCCAGCAGCAAAGACAAGAGGAGGGAACACCATCCGGGATATACAAACTAAAGAGCTAATTACAGAAATCTTAACATTTATTTTCACTGGTAATAATTTAATTATTGTAAACATAATTCCATTTTAACCACAGGGCCTTCTGAATGTTTGGTTTTTAAAATGATTTTTTTGTAAATGAACCTCGTCATTTTACCTTTGAACGCGTAATTTCACTGAGTTTTACGATGAAGGTGGAAAAACGGAAGTGTGGTGTTTTAGCACCTGAATAGTAATTTTGCTCCGTGCGTGTGAGGGGGGGGGAAAGAAGAAGAAGAAAAGAGGTTCCCTGATAGCGGAGTGTTGCTCGGTTGTAACAAGGGTACGGGCCACTTCATTTATTGTTGTTGTTGTTAGCGCAGTCTGCCCGTCTCCAACTCTTTATCCTGGCGGAAGGCTGAACGCCTAAAATGGAGGCGGACAGATCCGGCGGTGGACCAAACACGAACTCCGGTGGTGGTGGCGGCGGCGGCGGCGGTGGTAACGGAGCGGGGCGCAACGCAAACGGGCCCAAAGCAGCACCGAGCCAGGCGACATCAGCTGCGGGGACCGGTGCGTTAGCGGCAGCCGCAGCCGCAGCCGGCGCCATGCCTGGGACGTCGCAGGCTCGGGAGCTTCAGGACGGGGACGCTGGTATGACGCTTCCCGGGATCCTGCACTTCATCCAGTACGAGTGGGGACGCTTCCAGGCCGAGAAATGCCGCTGGGAGGCTGAGAGAGACGAACTCAGGGTAAAAATATATACATTTTGTTTCTTATGTTACGGCAGAATAAGGAAGATTAAGGTTTTGTCTGTAATATAGCTTTGTAACGGCGTTGATGCATTGGCTGGGGGGGAAAAGGGAAGCAGTTTGTGGATGAAACGATGCTAACGGCTAACAGTACACCCTGTCACACACTGTATTCACCAAGATGTATTAATGCCATGTTGACAATTGAGACTGGTCTTAGAAAGCATAAACCAGGGCCCTTTTAACCTCCAAAGTGTCGACATAACCCTAACCCCTTGTTTTATTACACGTTAAATGTAACAGTTTTATTTAAACCCAATTAAGGTATACAAAGAATAATTGGTATAGGTAAACAGAGGTTAGGTGTGGCTACCTAGCTGCTGCTCCGTCTAGCAATTTCTGGGATAACCTGTTTTAAAATTGTATAGTATATTTCTGTGGCACATTTTACATTATTCATTCAGTTGATTGGAATTTTGACCGAAAAATAGTGACTTAAACAAGGTAGGAATGTGGAAAATTTGCTTTAACATTAAAAATACAAACAAAACAGAAATTTTATGTCACTTCTCAAAAAAATGCACTTGGCTGAATTGGAATATTTTCAGGGCGTTGTAGTTATTTACAAAAGAACTCTGGACGTATAGAAAGACCCTCAGGCTTTTACTCATACTTTGCAAAACAGAGCAGCATTTTTGTTGCAGTTTGAGGCACAATCATAGCAAAGTGGCCTGTGGTTGCATCGATGGCTGTGTATCCGGTGGCATGTGAGGAAATATTTAGAATTGTCGGGGCCTGTCGCAGACGGATGAGTCAGTGGTGTGGTTGATGAACATGGCTGACACTGAATTGCAGTGGTATGTTTTGATATTCACGTGGTTCTAATGGGTTTTTTCTTTCTTATTCCTAAATGTCTTGCGGTCAACGCAATTCTGTAGCTTTTTTCTTTTAAACTTATGTTTTATCGTTGTTGAGACTAACTTGAGAGGTATCATGGCCCGTTGTGAATCACAAAGGGCAAAGTTGAGCATGCAAAGTATGATCATTCTGAATTCCCTTGTCATGATAATTTTGCATGATGAGGGGCATTTACTTGTTGTTTTTCGACTCTGTAAAAGAAGCCAGTTGGTGTGACTGAGCGCTCATTGGTTTTGGCCATTACGGTTTTAGAACTGAGCTTGTCCCTCGTCTCTGGCAAGAATGAATAGATTTCACACATGCCCTTGAGCCAGGCATGCATCCCCATCCCCATAATGGTTGTTGTCATTCAGTCCAAAATGACAGAACTTGTGTTATGCAACTCTTTCACATGAAGTACATAATGCCAGACATTGCTTACTCATAAATTTGTCCCGGGATTATTCCCGGCATAAAAAACCCCCACCAACATCCATCCATTATTTTTTGGCTATACATTTGAAATCTTTAATTCCTGTAACACAACTTGCTTGAGTTTTGAAGAAAAAAAAATGCTGTTGTTCAGTAACACTCTTTACAAAGCCCCCTGAAGAAGAACGACAACGTATCATTGCCTCTTTTTCGTTGCCTCTCACTTTGCCCCGACTCAAACCTTTTCAGTTATAAATAGAAGCCTGATAAAATATGAATGAACAATAACAAACGGGCCGCCCACCCTGCTTTCATAGTGGTGTGTGGGAAAGTACAGGAATGGAAGTCAGAAGCAGGCCATCGCTATGTCGGACAAGCCATTAGTCCCTTGTTATGGAACTTTTTTGCGTGTGCGCTTGCTGGATGTGATCTGGTTTCAGGGGTACAATTAGCACGGCGTCCTGTGCTGAATGAAAGCGAGGATCACTCGAGTGCCATTCGGGAAAGACACAAACTTGACCCAGCTTACATTTTAACACCCTTGAGCCCACAGGCCTTTGGCCTGGCTTTTGTTACCAGCTTGCTCGCGGGGCTCTCGCCATGCCAGTTAGCATGTCTTATGTAGAGTTAGCAGCTTTCTCTTGCACACTGCACCCTTACACATGATATTTTTGTTGCTGTCACTGTGCTGGCGAAGCGAGGGAAGATCAAGGGTTTCGTTTTCCCGGACCTGTGGAAGATAAAACTCTTCGCTAACGTCCGACATTAACATTTCAGTTTTTGGACAGTGTGTGGATGCCTGCTTGCAGCGCGGAGCACGAGACTGTCGCACATGTGCGGTCTCGGTGGGTCTAGTTCTCGGTGAAAGGACACCTGTGCTGTTATGTCTCCAGTGACAGGCCTCACTGCTGTGGGCCAGGTGCGTTGTCCCAGCTCGATCGTGGGATCGTGGCCAAAGTAACGTGATAGTATTGTATCTGGACTCATTCAAGTTCGCCACATGCTTTTGAATCAAACGTTTTGTGTGTTATGTATGAAAGCAGCAGCACCTGCTCACTTATTTTTACTGCAAATCTTTATGTGTCATTCATGCATTTAATAGTAGAAATAAGTTGCAGAAGAAACCGCTAGTTTCCTTATGAAGATTGAAATATTCATTAAAAAAAAAACAACAACCCCTGAGCTGTTGAGCTCTTTTAGCAAAATCCAGCATTGATCCCACAGGTTTAGACCCCTTACCGTGTTGACCTTACTCTTGTTGTTGTTTCCTTCAATCTGATTGAGTTGCCATGGCTCTGTTTATCATATAGCGCCCCCCCCCCCTCCCCACTCCTTGAAAAAAAGAATCAAGATAAGTAAATTAGTTTCAATAGTTTTAATGTACCTTTTCCCCACGGTTTAGTCCCACCAATTCCAAAAGTCACATGGTTCCTCTGCAATGAGGACAGTTTAGGTCAGGGCCTTGGCGTCCCAATGAACACGCAGAAAGTTCCTCTCCGTGTGCCTTCATCGCGTGGCAACCCGCCGAACCCATTCCGAGGTGGGTAAACACGGATCTTGATTTGCACTGCAAAGGATCAACATTTGGTCTTTTGGCCAGATTGCCCGGCGCTGCCATGGGACGTCAGCGCGGCAGATGGCAGTAGCCTTATCCCCTTGTCTCACAGAAACACAACACACACGGTTTTATCAGATTGCACCACTAATACAATGTGTCTGAACAAACTCCAGTTGTTAACTCCGTTGTCCTGACCTCATTATGAATTAATTGGAAAACAGACTGCTGGCGCAAAGAGAGCCAAACCGTGACGGCTCCTGCCCATTAAAAAAAGCAAACCTTGATCTGTTTCCTGTTAGTTTATTCAAATTTGTAAGCTCTTTAACTCCATGGAAGGCAGTGGCACTCTGTCACCGGAATTGACTATTGTTGTCCCAGATGACATCCCGTCCTGTCGAGTGTTGCCCAGGGGCCTTGTGCATCTCTAATTCATAGCTTTATGCTCAAAGCCGTGACATATATTCCACACTGTTGTAACAGTGAGTGCCGGGCTCTTGTTTTATACGGCCTGAGCCCCTGTGATAGTTGTCACACTCACAGGAGCCCGTCAGGCACTATGACTATCAAGAAGTCACCTCGGCTTTATTGCCCCGGCCCCTCGCACCAAATGTGGGCAACGCAGGAGAGCACCGGGCCCAAGAAGAGAAGGGATGAGGTGATGGAGGCTGGCCAGTGAAGGAGGAGAGCTGCCCTTGACCTTGTCGTCCGCTAGCTAGAACGGCCCCGACGTGTCGGCTCTGAACGCTGTGGAAAAGGTCAGCAGGCAGTAGGCCACACAAAGGAAAACCCACCCACAGGAAGGACGGATCACGCGGGGCAACAGGTTCGCTCGCAACAAGGTTTCTTTGTACTTTAGGTTTTGTTAGTTTACCAACATAACAATGTTGGCGCGAGGGCGTTGGGTCTCATTGTGTTTCGTTCCTTCCCACGAGGAAATTAGTTCTTGCTTAAGCATAAGGTCTTAATGAATATGCTGACTAGTGATTATTTCAGTGTGTTTGGCTGCTTTACATGTATTGTGATACCTTGTAACAGATGTTTAATGGACTGTCATTTCACAAGATCCGAGACGCGTGTTTGGCATTTAGTCCCGATGTGGAGAAACACACTTGCAGTCCTTGATGAGTGCATTTCACCTTTGGAACTCCCTTTGCCAATTACACAAAACCCACTTTGAAAGGGAAGCACTGTACAGACGAGAGAGCAGAACCGGTCCCGGCCAATGAACGAAGTGGCTCGGGAACTCATAAAGAATGACACAAGCCATAAAACCCTTCACACATTAATCCCTCTGTTTCCCAACCTTTGTGTATCTGGAGGAGGCAGTTGCTGTTTCAGGGCTGTCGAGCTGCGTCAGGAAATCTGGGCTTTTAGTAAATAGTGGCGATTTGTCCTTCGATGAACTTGGTTCAGGACTGAAGCGCATGAAAGTAGGGATGTTAACAATTAATCAACTATCGATTAATTGTCGATTAAGAATTCAATCGATTAAATTAAATTAAATTAAATTAGTTGCAATTAATTGAAGATTTTTTTTGTAACAGTGTAGTGGCAAGAAAGAGCAATTCACTTGTAGATACTGTGATGGTCATCATATACCCAGAGCAAGTTACCTTTAAACAACTTAAAAAAAAAAAAAAAGTTGGAAGAAGTTAACTTCAAATCAGAGGATAAATGTTTCGGGTGTTTTTACTGTTCACTAATGTAAAAATGGGTCACATTGGACATTATCTAAGGGTTAAATAATGTGTTCCTTACACGTTTTTCATTGTGAAATTTAGTTTCTCAGGAAAAATCGCAGCTTATAAATTAATTGTTAATCAATCAATAAGCTCAATCAACTATAGGTTAATGAATTAATCAATAATTTGCATCCCTACATGAAAGTGATAGCCACGTGTGTGTGTGTGTGTGTGTGTGTGTGTGTGTGTGTGTGTGTGTGTGTGTGTGTGTGTGTGTGTGTGTGTGTGTGTGTGTGTGTGTGTGTGTGTGTGTGTGTGTGTGTGGTCATAGCTTGTCCTTGTAAAACCTGTGCCCTTCTTGTAAACGGTGAAGAGGTTTAAAACGTGTGAGGCTTACGCGCATGCTCTTTAATGCACCGTGGTGCCTCCAGGGCACGTTCTAACTTTAAATCACTGCTCGTACAACAATCTCATTACTTTCATTTTCTCTTAGATTGTGTTAAAGATCTGTGTTTCCGCATCGGAACTTTGCTTTGCGCAATCTCTGGCAGCACTATGTAGTTTCATGGTTCTTATTTCCAAACGTTAAACCTTACTAGTCGACACTAACGCACCATTGAAGGGAAAAAAGTTAAAGCTGTTTTTCCTCTCCCACAGCACAAGTGTTAGCTCAACACTTTAGTTTGAAGTGTTTAGCTAACTCATATAAACCTTTGTGCACATAAAGTGGGCGATAGTTTAATTGATGTGATTACAAAAATAAACACTTTTTTTGTCTGGCGTTTGTTGCCTCTGACTCTTGTCACACACACAAACGCGGTCATTATTTGTTTTGAGCATTTTGAAACTGATTAACTGCGTCCACTTCATGCTAGATATAAAAATAGCCTGAACGTTCTTCCTCTTGTGTTTCCGAGCTAGCGGAGACAATCTGTCTACAAGGGAAGGATTACTCAGCAGAAGTAGTAAAGCCCAGCAGGTTTTCAATGTCATACAAGCGCTTGTACTGTGTTACCTGTGTGTGTGTGTGTGTGTGTGTGTGTGTGTGTGTGTGTGTGTGTGTGTGTGTGTGTGTGTGTGTGTGTGTGTGTGTGTGTGTGTGTGTGTGTGTGAGCGAGAGAGAACCATCCTCGGTTTTTGACTTCCCTCTCAAGTAGAACCAGCGCCGGCCCCGCGAGATGGTGTTTTTAGACTGTTCTACTTTTATAGAGCTACGTGTGGGAGCGGACCCGTGGATGCAGACAGGGTCTGCGCAGGGGAGAAATGGACTGTGAAACAATCGGCGCTAATGCTCCACTACCTCTGGGACAGAGAGAGAGAGAAAGAGAGAGAAAGCGGGGAGTGAAAGTGCAAAATGATTGTGTCTGCAAACATCTGCATGCAAAACGTCGAGCAGGAGGTTGATATAAATTTGTATTTCGATATTGTATCGAGTCTGCAAGCGTGCACTGACAAGACGGTTTTATCAGTGCCCCTTTGAGATCGCGCCACAGCAGACTGGCTTTTGTCCCCTTCCAAAAATGTCTGCAGTGCTCTTGCATCTGTCGTGGTTTTGGACAATCAATCGCGTGAAGTCCGAAGTTGTTATTTTCGGAAACTGCAGTGCATTACAGTGCTGCGTGCTGCATGTTTCCATGGCTGTTTTGCTGTGTCCAGTCAGTGTGCAAGACCAGATGAGGACAGTTATAAACAGAGGAGTCTGTGTGGGCGTCTCCCGTGTACAACCAAGTTGAGTGACAAGTGTATTGTTTTAAATGAGCACATTTGATGGCTGAAGCGACTCTAAAGATGTAAAAGAAATGCACTGCCTTTGGAAAATTTGGCTGATTTGAAAGAACGGTGTGCTGTGTTTCTGCAGGAGTTGCAGAGTGTGGAGTGCCTCATTTGAAGTAAGAAAAAATAAATAAATAAATAAAAAAAAGCAATGTTTGTGCTTTTGCGTGGATTGTATTTTTTTTTTTAAATGGGAATGGATAGTTTCAGAATAGGATTTCTGTCTTTCTTACGAAACCCAGCTACGTCCTGCTTGGTTGCACCTGCATCTGGACGGTCTTTGTAATGGCTCTCGCATTGGTTGACGTTTCCTCGAGATAACCATCGTCAGCTGTAAAAGCTTTCTGTCTCCGTTTCCAATAACAAACTAAACAACACAATTAACAACGTTTTCATTGTCTGCCTGATGGTACAAGCTGCAACTATTAAACATCTTTGCTCACAGGTAATGTAACTTTATGGACTTGACGAAGGAAGGAAGGAAGGAAGGAAGGAAGGAAGTGTGTGGGAAACAGCAAAGGAAGCACACAAAGGAAGGATCGGGCTTAAGTGAAGGCTTTTTGAATTTGAGCAGCCAGCTTCTTTTTCTCCCCCTTTGCTCACTGACTACTTGCTTTGGAGAAGTTAAAAATAAGAGCACTGTTTCACAACCCTCTACTTATTCTGGTTTCTCTGCCGCGGTGACGGTGGTATTCTGGAGCCATGTCCGCTTAGAAACCAGGTCACATGAGCTCGCAGTCACTTGGAGTGATGTTGCAAAGTTATGAACCTTCTGTTTCTTCTTTTTTTATATAATTTGCATCCCTGTGCGTGTGTATTTCCAGGCTCAGGTGGCATTTCTGCAGGGAGAGAGGAAAGGGCAGGAGAACATGAAACAGGACCTGGTGAGACGAATCAAAATGCTGGAATATGCCCTCAAGCAAGAGAGGTGAGTCCCCGAGCGCGCCGCAACGGCCGTCTACACCTCTGTTGTAATGTTTTGCACAAGTTCAAGGTATTACTATAGCATGGTGGAGCAGTTTCTGGCGCCATTCCTTTGAAAATCTGCCCTCGTGTGGCCGTTCGTGGGTTTGCAGGGCCAAGCACCAGAAGCTGAAGACGGGAAACGACCAGAGTCCCGGAGACAAGAAGCCAGAGACGGAGACGGAGCAACGTAGGTTCAGCCAGACTCGACTCCTGCTCGCTCTCTTCTGTCCACATTGTTATTGACCATTCTGTTTGATCTAGTGCCCAACGGACCTGCTGAGTCGGACTCCGAGCCAGCCAATCAGATGTCGTGGAAGGAGGGACGCCAGTTACTACGCAAGTAAGGCCTTTCTCTTGGCAGGCCGTCATGTTCATGAATAGTGTTTAAACCCTTATGTGTCACTTATTACGAAATCTTTTGGCGTAAAATGGAACTTAATTGCAGTTGGTTTTTTTAGTTGTCTAATGCACTTGAAAAGAAATCACTCCACTATTTTCAGTGGGTAACAACACACATTTCTATTTATGTAATGAGTGGCTGCATGATGAAGGGGCCGGCCATCTTTGTTTTTTAATAATTTTATTTCATATTTCATTGTTATTATTAAATTTATTTTGATATTGCACCTATTAATAGAAATAAATGGGACATCAGACAAGAATGAATAGAATGATCATTCTTTATAACATGATTTCATACCATTACATACTACAGTAAATTTACATTCTGGACTTTCAACTTTCTTAGACTCTTTACCCGTGACAAGTGAATGATGAATGATGTGGTGAATGATTTGAGATTGTTGTTCAAAACTTCTGATGTTTTGAACTCAATGGCGCCTTTGTAGGTTTCACCAAATGACCCGGTTCTCCTGTTGACAGATATCTTGAAGAAGTGGGTTATTCAGACACTATCCTGGACATGCGGTCCAAGCGCGTCCGCTCGCTGCTGGGACGGAGCAGCCCCGAGGCCAACGGGCCGCCGCCCAGCGAAACGTGTCATGAGCCAGAGCCCCGGGCAGGTGGCGAGTCCCTGTTAGTCAGACAGATAGAGGAGCAAATCAAGAGGTGAGACTGGACTGGAGCGTCTCTCGGCGCCGTCGCTTCATTGTGATGAACATGACACGAGACATTTTGTGTTCTCTGCCCCCTGTGTGTCTGTGTGTGTGTGTGTGTGTTTGCAGGAACGCAGGCAAAGAGAGCTCCAAGGAGCGCTTGGGCGGGTCGGTGCTCGACAAGATCCCCTTCCTGCACGGCTGCGAGGACGACGACGAGGACGACAGCGACGAGGAGGACGACTTCCAGGGCATGGCGACGGACTGCATCGACGGGCCGCGCAAGAACAAAAAGTCCCGTGCCAAGGTGCGCTGAATACATTTTTAAAGCAAAGACGAGAGAGAATGAACTGCAGGCTTTCTTCAGAACTCATTAAAGCAGGGCTGGGCAAACATCTTGACTGGTGGGGGCCACAATGGCTTCTAAAATTTGACAGAGGGGCCGGAGCAGATGGATGGAGTGTTTTGGTGAGCCACCTCATAGGAGAAAAAAAATATATCATTGGATATGGAGAAAACGTGTTTTAATTAAGGATGCAAATTTACGAGTGATTCATTAATCGTTAGTTGGTTGACCTCATCGAGCGATTAACGATTAATTAATAAGAGGCCATTTTTCCTGAGAAACTAAATTTCAAAATGAAAAATGTGTAAGGAACACATTGTTTAACCCTTAGATAATGTTGAGGGTCCAGTGTGACCCATTTTTACATTAGTGAACAGTAAAAAGATCCTAAACATTTATTCTCTGACTTGAAGTTGACTTCTAATGGGTCACATTTCATCCTTTTTTTTTATTATTATTATAAAAAGTTGTTTAAGTGTCACTTGTTCTAGGTATGTTATGACCATCACAGTACCTACAGGTGAATTGCTGTTCACCTGCCACTACACTGTTATATTGATAATAACGCCTGTATTAAAGGCTGAATTTGAAATTGATTTTTTTTTTTTCTTCCTTCTGATCTCCAGATGGGTTCAGAGCCCATGACGACGGACCTGGACCCCGAGGACGAGGAGGACGAGGACGACTCGGAAGACGCCCTCAGTGAATTTGACTTCCTGGGCTCGGGGGAGGAGGGGGAGGGGGCGGGAGAGGCCCGGATCTCGGGGGACGGACGGGAGTTAGGTACGCTGTTGCCACAGTGACACCCATCAGCACCAGCACTGCCAGTCTCACTGCCGCCAGTGACTCTGCCTCTTTTTTTTTTAAATTTTATTTTGTTTTGTTTTGTTTTTGCCTTATCCTCTGCTCACCCTCTTACCTGTTGCCACTCATTGTGTCCTTTGCATCTCCTTGTTGTGAATAAAACCAAACTCTTTTCCCAACCACCCGTCTCTCTGTCCTGTTTCATGAGCTGCCAGTCTGTGAATCCTTCCAGTGTGTTTCAGCTGTCATCTCCGTACCCCTGTGTGGCTCCTCCCCCCGTGGTGGTCGGGTGGGGGGTTTGGGGGGGGGTCACGGCCAGAAATTTGCTACCCTGCTTGCGGCCTTCCTCCTCCTAGCATTCACACCACATCCTCTGAGCCATCTCCTCTTTCAATGTGTGCATGTGCCTGTGTTGATGTCGCGCTCTAACGCCCTGGGATCCTCTCGCAGTGGCCTCTTAAGTGTATGTGGGTGGTCGAAGGAGTGAAAGTGACCTTCTTGCTCCCTCCTCCCCCTTGTCCTGCTGCCCCCCACCCCAACCCCCCCATCGCTCCTACATCTCTGCATGACGGGGTGTTTTGTGCTTCTCTCCTCTTGTCGGGGTTCAGAGAACCGCAGGAACAAGTTGCAAGGCATGATGTCGGACTTCCCCCCTAAACCCACCCCGTCCCCCTCTATATCGGGACAGGCTCGGCCCGGAGAAGGTAAGACTTGGCAGACCAGCCAGTCGCCCTTCCGGGCTTCAGATGAAGTCATGTCTCAGTCTGTTTCCTTGTATGAAGTGTGCGTAGGGGGGGGTAAATGTATGAAGTTGCTCCTCCGCCGATGAATATTTCCTCTGGTGCTCTGTGTGGGAGTCAGAGAGAGGCGGTGGGTGGACCTTGACAGATGGAGGTTGCGTACTCATGGTAGTGCTGCTAGGACGGTCGTATTTATAGGACCTGAGAAAGATGCTGAAGTTTGGCTTTCCCACTCGTACCCTGCAGGTGGCGCGCTGGCCTTCTCCTCCGACGTCTTCATCATGGACGCGGTCGGCGGAGGGGACATGAACCTCGGGGAGCTGGCAGACCTGACGGTGGCCAACGACAACGACCTCTCCATGGATGTAAGTGCACGTTTGTGGTTCCTCACAATCAGAAAGTGGCGTTTAAGCCTGCGGCCAACCGCTGTGACCGCGTGTCCCGTCAGATGCAGGACAACAGGGAGGAGTTCAAGAAGACGTGGAACCCCCGCTTCACACTACGCAGCCACTTTGACGCCATCCGCGCGCTGACCTTTCACCCCGGCCAGGCTGTGCTGCTCACGGCCTCCGAGGACGGAACGCTAAAACTGTGGAACCTCAACAAGGCCATGCACTCGAAGAAGTGAGTTGCACTCGCAAATCAAAAATCAAAGTCTGTCAAACGTGAATCATTATTTTTAAAAAAGCGGCGTCTTCCCCTGACAGGAATGCAGCCGTGGACGTGGAGCCCATCTACACATTCAGAGCACACAGGTGAGCCTGAGGATCAGCCGTCAACAGTTCTTGCACTTCCTTTGTTGAGAAAGCTGATCCCGACCACCTGGTTTCCCTGCAGCGGAGCCGTTCTGTCCCTGACCATGGGTGAGAACGGCGACTCCTGCTACAGCGGAGGTCTGGACGGAACCGTCAGATGCTGGAAGATGCCCGACCTCAACGTGGATCCGTATGACAACTACGGTCAGTCAGCCTCACGCAGCTGATTTTAGCAATATCCTTTCTGTCTTGTGTTTTTTTTTTTTTTTTTTTTACCTCCATTAACCACGTGCGCTGGTCCTTTCAGACCCGGGCATCGAGAGCAGCGTGCTGGCCGGCCACGAGGACAGCGTGTGGGGTCTGACCTACTCCACGGCCCACCATCGACTGGCCTCCTGCTCGGCCGACGGCACCGTCCGCATCTGGGACCCCCAGAACTCCACCCCCTGCCTGTCCGTCTTCAACAAGGAAAGAGGTGAGACTCTGACATTCAGCCTTTGTGTTTTATGTTGCGTCCAGTCGTCCAGTATTGGGAAGATTACCTTGCAAAGGTTACAATTACGCAGTTACCCTATTGAAAATGTAATAGTAGTCTAACTATTTCAATTACTCTGTCAAAGTAATGCAACTAATTACATTTGATTACATTTTGATTACTTTTCTACATTTTTAATAAATGTCCTCAACTGTTCAGACCTGAACAGTGTTAAGCAGGACTCAAAACAACCAACAACACAAAATAGCTGAGACACAAAATCAGGGCAGCATAACCAATTATCCTTTAAATCGGCAAAATCAATCACAGTTTTTGCAAAGATGTGCCCACTAAACCAACCATTTAACATTTAAATTAGACTCAATGAGCCTTATTGAAAATTCAACTCTCTAAATTTTTACTCATTTTTCAAAATCGACAAATAACTGATGGTAACAAAATACAAATTATTAAACATAAAGCTCAGCCTTTTTTGTAAAACAATTTTCAAATTTAATTAGAAATGTAATCATGAATATTTCCAAAAGTAACTGTAATTTAATTACCCATTTTTTTCCCAACTGATTACAATTACATTTATTTTGCAATTAAATGATGTAACAACGCTACATGTAGCTCGTTACTCCCCAGCGCTCCACTTTACCAGCTCCTCTCCCCCCTCCGTCCCTCCAGAGCACGGCACGCCCACCTCAGTGGCTTTCGTGGCCACCGACCCCGACCAGGTGGTGGTGTCATTCGACGGCGGCGAGACGCTGCTCTATGACCTGAACACGGAGCAGAGCGTCACGGCGCTGGAGACGCAGACCAAGGACGGTACGTCCTCGGCGGGAGTCCGACGAGTTGAAAAATTCTGCAGTTGAAATCCCCGGCAGGCAGGTTTGAGTTGAGCTTGTTTTTTTTCCCCATCTTCCGCTCCGCAGGCAGCGAGCTGATCAACCGCGTGGTCAGCCACCCGTCTGAGCCCGTCTCCATCACTGCGCACGAGAACCGCACCATCCGCTTCCTGGACAACAAGACGGGTATGTTTTCAGGGGGGTGGGACACAGCCACAGATACAAAGTCGAGCTCTCTGGCTGTTGAAGAGACCCTGACTGGCTTTTTTTTTCGTGGTGGGTTTGGTGCAGGCAAAGTGGTCCATTCCATGGTGGCTCACCTGGATGCTGTCACGTGTCTCACCACGGACCCGAAAGGCACTTACCTCGTCTCTGGCAGTGAGTAGCGCGCTTTCCTTTTCCTTTGCAGCAGCAACATCTTAGAAATGTTTCTTCCTCGATTGGCCCAATGTGTATCAGTCAGTGGGATCTATTGGCACAAACTGGAATACGGCTTCTTATCACTGTCTATTAATAAGCATTTAGATTTTTGTGAAAACTGGGTCCACTTGTGAGGAGGCGGCATTTACGTCTTTATTTCTTTAATATTTTTTTTTCACTGGCATCCTTCTCCAGTAGCCCACAATGAGGTCAGTGGTTTGTGATTTTACCCGTGCATCAAAGAAATATGAGCTCAAGTGGGACATCAGACAGACAGGATTATCACTGTGGGTGACCTTTCCAAGATGGAATTCGCAGATGAAAAAACAACGTTTGCAGAGCAATGTGGAAGTAGTCAGATGGATAAAACAGCCGCCTGCCATTCTGAATGCATTCTTATTTTAGGAATGAAGCTAATGCGTGAATGGCTTAATTATTGTTATTATTATTTTATTTTTATTTTTTTTTAAAAACAAGCGTCCTTTTATTTGCAATGTGCTTTTTTAACCACTAGATGCTGCTAAATATTGAACATGCGCTTTTGGTTCTAAGAGAGTTTTAATTCTAAACATGACAAGGCTTCGCATTCAAGTCAATGTGCGCCCCCTACAGGCCACGACTGCTCGGTGCGCCTGTGGATGCTGGACAACAGGACGTGTGTGCAGGAGATCACGGCCCACAGGAAGAAGCACGATGAGGCCATTCACGACGTGGCCTTCCACGCCTCCCAGCCCTTCATTGCCAGCGCTGGCGCAGATGCACTTGCCAAGATCTTTGTCTGACAGCAGCGATGTCATTCGGGTGAGACGCGGCAGAGGCAGACGAAGTGAAGTGAAGATTGTTTTTCAGATTGGATATTTCGGAAAAGCGTTTGTTATTGTTTATGTCCGTGTCAGTGATTGTTGAGCTAATGTGGTTAATGGTTTGTTTCTTTTTCTGCTTTTAGAGTCCTGCAAAAGCAGCTGGGCCAAAAGAGACTGAAGACTACAGTGGAGACACACAAATACACACAGGCCGACACACACATACACAAAGTCCTGCACCCCACTGGCTGGGTGTTTGCCACAGGACGTAACTCCCCAAACTCTCCTCATGGTCCTCTGATGCCTCAGTGACTTCTTCTTCTTCTACTAATCAATTTGCTTTTTTTCTTTTTCTTTAAACAAATAACTAAAGTCCCAGCGGCTGTTTTTTCTTTTTTTAATCAAATAACCATGTTTGGATTTTCTACACTACAGTTTTCTGTTCAATTTCTTTTTTTTCTTTTTTTTTGTAAATGTACCAACTATTTCACAGCACCTCATGTGTACGTGCACGCCTCGACTTTGCTGACACACTACTCACAGTTTCACCAAGCGAAACACTCGGATTGCACAGCACACGCTAACGCACCGCCACCTTCGAACAGTGTAGAGATCTTTTTTTAAACAACTTGCTAACAAACTACTTTTAGCTGAAGTAACACTCGTAGGTGAATGGTCGAAAAAAAACTTTTTTTTCTCTCCAGAAGGCGTTGGCACGAAAAAGGCCTGAGTCACCTCCTGTTTTTTTTTTTTTTTTTTTTTTTTGGGTGGGGGGGTCGATGTACAACATTCCAAAGAATCGGGACATAGCGCGCGCGTTGTCGGATGATATACTACTAAACGCTTGCGGGCGTGTTGCCACGGGGCACCAGACAGTCGCTCAACCAGTGTTTGAACAAATAGCTTTAATTTCAACTTTATGGCCAAGTCTCATCGTTTTGTCCTGGTGATTTCTGGTCCTGCAGGTCCGTGTGGCGAGTGCGAGTTGATGTATGATCCCTACCCCCTCCCCCTCCCCCCGCCTGCTGTACGAGATGATTGAACGCATTGCCACTCTCACGAAGATCGTTCCTGCAGGTGCACAGCTCGGCTCTCGCAGCAGCATTCGAACCAGCTACAGATGGAGACTGTGAGAGTGCAGTTCAAGGCCATAGACTACAGCCGTGCGAGGCCTCAAAAAAAATGACGCCACTTGCGTCATTTGCTGCTTTTTACTGTATAGAGAGTGAATGTGTGCGCGTGTTTGCGTTTATGTTGATGCACTAGGTAAATCACGGTGCTACAAAGGCCTTGTTAGTCTTGAGTCAGAATCAGGGACCTGTGTGTGTGTGTGTGTGTGTGTGTGTGTGTGTGTGTGTGTGTGTGTGTGTGTGTGTGTGTGTGTGTGTGTGTGTGTGTGTGTGTGTGTGTGTGTGTGTGTGTGTGTGTGTGTGGAAAAAAGATCTACGTCCAGTGAATTGACATTTCCTTGTCGATTCATTTCATCGACCGCGGATGTAATTCGGAACGTCGCCGATTCTCGTTCGAGGTCAAAGTGAGAAGAACTCGAGAGCTCCGCCGGTCGTCTTTTTCATTTCAATATTATTATCATTATTATTATTTTAATTCAGGCTTGTGGTTTTGACGAAGCCTGACTGTCATTGTGTGTCCGGGTCACATTTCCTCCTCTTTGTGTTTGACGTACGTCAGCGGCACTGGAGCCTGTCATTGGGAAGAAAATGTTTCCGAGCATGGCTGTCTCTTATTTTTTAAGGAGCTGTCCTGCGAGAAAAGGCCCCGGGTCGGAAAATAGAAACGGAAGTCCTTTCAAATCATTTCAAAAAACTAAAATGTGAAAGAGCGGATACGAGATGTTGTTGGGGAATGTTACTCAGGCAGCAGCAGCAGCAACAGCAGCAGGACATGACTATCTGGGTAAATATCGGACCGGACCCCCTTTTTTTTCCTCCCCCCTTTCTCATCTTGAAACGGTTAAATTGGTTTGTTACGGCTGAACAATCACTCCTCAGTAAGAGTACAGGGTCACATTAGGAGGTCAGAGGTCGCATCTGAGGGTTCAGATGACGGTAGCCTAGAGGGAAACGCTGCCTTCCTCATCACTAGCATTCACGCGCCCATCTTCTCCCATCCCCTTACCCCCCACAACAACAGGGTAGTAGACGGACAGGGGTGTGTGTGTGTGTGTGGGGGGGGGGGGGGGGGGGGGGGGGGGGGGCGACGTGGTTAACAATATTGGACTGCTGCCAGGCAATGCTGTCACCCAACTAATATTTGGCTTCATTTTGCACTACATAGAACGGCGTTGGGCAGCGGTGGCAGACAGGGTGACGACGTGCAGGTTATTTTTTTATTTTTTTTAAACGGTCTGGAGTCGAGACTACGAGGACGGAACTGTGACTGACTTCTAGGGGCTGTACATTGGGCCGCGTAGCCGCTGTCGGGGGAGGGGGGCAGGGGAGGGGGGGCGGGGGAGAAGACAAATCATTGTGACGCAAAGGATAAAAAAAAGAAATGGGAGTTTGTAAATGATGACTTTGAGATGCCATTATGTGCTGTCCATGTCCATCACCAGTTTTCTTTCTTGCATCACCTTCCTTTGATTATGAATATGATTATTAAGATGTAAGAATACTGTAGTATCATAAGTGAATCATTCTTCCTTGCTAGGCATAGAACTTGCTTGTGATTGATAATGGCAATGTATAGCTTGTAAAACAGCAAAATGATTAAAAACATAAAAAAAGGAAATACGTTTAAAAAAAAAAATCTGTTCCCAGTCAGAGGCCAAGGTAAAGGACTCTCATTTCTTTGTGTTTTTATTTTTTTATTAGCAATTTATCACTGTGTGATACTTTGTACATCATATTAAGCTGTATTCAAAATATTTCCTGCGATTACAAGGGATAAGAGACCTGCTTTTTATTGATTTTTGTTTTATTATATATTTTTGAAACTGCATTCTAGCTTGTATCAGATGAGATGATATTCTTTTTTTTTTTTGTTTGTTTACGGGTCCCGTTGTATGTCATTAAGGAAGAAAAAGAAAAAAAAATGAAGATTTTGTACAGTGATTCAGAGTTGTTGTGTTGTCTTTCTTGCCATCATATAACACAACACATGACATCCTACAACTAGACTTGGACTTTTACATTATCATGTATTGCACATAGGCAACATTGTGGCGGCATCAACTATTAGATCAGAGAAAGGGTTGTAAAACTTTCAAGCTGATTATTTAATTAATGTAAGAAACAAAAAGAAATGAGTTTAAAAAGAGGGATGATGGCATCAGAGTAGTCAGTCTTAATATATTTAAAGACAAAAATGCTAAGACATCAAACATGACATTAGATCAGAGCTTCTGTGCCATGTAAAGTTCCGTTAAATGTTTCTAACATTACAGCCTTAAACATGATTATTAATTTTCAAATAAATAAGATGGGACAAACATACCTCAACTGCTAAATAAGTATCATGTTTAAAATACATAAATATAAGGCAGGATACAGCTACATGCTTAATTAGCAGTCAACACAAATAATCACCTTAAAAAAAATCTAAATACTAAATTGTTCTCAAATTTGTTAAACGCCTTGAAATTAAGAATGTGTTATTTTCTAAGAGCCTGAAGGCTAAACATGTTACTCCTAAAGTACAGATGAGAACACATATTCATCCAATTAATGAGGTATTTTTTGTATGTGTTTCGTAAAAGAAGAAGAAGAAAATTACATTTTTAAAGCATAGTAGCAACAAAGCAATGCTTTGTTGCTACTATGCCTTAAAAATGTAATTTACTTCTCGTCCAAACAAACATCCCCCTCTTGTGGTGAAAAATGAGCGATAACTTGCAGTACTGTGTTACTGTCATTTGTCCTTTTCCAGAAATATTTAGTTAGTTGCATTTAAAGTCATATATTTGGTGTGTGTGTGTGTGTGTGTGTGTGTGTGTGGTGGTTGTTGTTGCTCCCACACGTTCTGATCAAGTGTAGGTGTGATACAACAGCCCAGGGAAATACAATGTACACAAAGTGTTCGGTAGGTCTCTTTGCTTCTTTGCTTGTTTATTTTTTTTATGCAAGCCCAACCTTTCTAACGTGGGTTTCGTTGAGTCAAGTCACAACAACAAGGGCGGAGATTGCGGTGAATAATGTTTCAGTCTGTGTTACAAATACGCCTTATTTGGGTGAGTGTGTGTGTGTATTTCCTCTTCACTTGAACCTGCGGAGATTTGCCAGAAACAGACTGTGCTTACAAAAAAAAAAAAAAAGGTGTGGTCCTACTTTTCAGTGCGCCTTGAGGCAACCTGAAGAGAAGTGGCGGTCACAGGAACAGGGCAGAGAGGGGTCTCACGGAGGGACAGGAAGAGGCTAATGAGGTAAGACGGAAGAAGTGGAATGAGGCAGCAGCGGGGGTGGCCTTTGGAGTGCAGAGCTGCTACCTCGGCCAGGCAGTGGATCATTGCCGGGAGAGAGCGAGCCTAAACTAGCTAAGTTTTAAAGGAAGGGGAGGAGCCAAACTCATTGGCAGGATTGAACTCAAGAAAAGGGGCGGGGCCTCATCAGGACCTATTGGCTGGAGGCCGTGTCAGTCACTCCACTTCCTGCTCGACTGTGGGCAGAATAGAGCGGCAGGAGGGAGGGGAATGGGGAAGAGGGAGGCGCCCTGTCGCTAGTCTCTCACACACACACGCACAGATACACACACACACACACGCACGCACATTCACCATAAGAGACTCAACTGGGGCTGAAACTGAAACAGGGTAAGATCGTAAAAGCAGCGCAGCTTTTGCTCTCCCTCATTCTCACCGTTTCCTGTTCGTGGAAGCCATTTTGTGCCTTGGAGCGGAGCGCCGCAAAAAGAAAAACAAACAAACAAACAAACAAACAAACTTTTGCCACTGTTGCCGCGTCTCGGGGAGTTTCACAATCCAAGCTTGGACTTTCTCCTCTCTGCAGGGACTTTTTGGAGGTGAGAGAGGCAGCAAGGAAGGAGGTGGTGGTGTTGGTGGTAGAGGAGGAGGAAGAGGAAGAGGAGGAGGGTTACACCGCCCTTCCTCACCCCCCTCCCTCTCTCTCTGTTTCACACACACAGACACACACTGAACTCGCACACTCCGGGTGACTTTATGAGACGGAGGGACGCGCCGCTCATGCTTGTCACGCCTCGGCAATAAGAGGAGTCAGCCGACCGAGGCGAGCTGGAAGAAGAAGTAGTGGCTCCGCGGAGGGGGGGAAAACAACAACATCAACAGCAGCAGCAGCACGCACTCGGCGGATAAGACTTTCCTTCTCCCCCACTGGCAAGGCGGGTGGGGGCGGACACAGGAAAAGGAGGAACCTGGGACCCTCGGCTCAAAGTGTGTGTCGGCACTTGGGACGACACCTCGGCATGCCTTTGTGAACCTGTGCCCTCGGTACAGCCGACACACCGCTCTCTGAATGGCGAACGCCAGCCCGTGCATGTCCTCCGGGGCCATGAGCCAGGTCTTTTTCCCGCCCGGGGGCTCCTCGCCGCCCGGCTCGGCTGTCATGCAGCAGGGGATCCCCATAGCCATGACCTCCATGGCCGCCCAGGCCGGTTTTGCCATGATGGATGTGACTACTACGACTCAGGGTACAGGGGGTGCCGCGATACCTTCACTGCCCCCGACACCAGCTGGGGTGTCCTTCATGATCCAGATCGGCCTGACCAGGGAGTCGGTCCTGATGCCCCAGAACGCTGACCTGGCCTATGTCAAGCAAATCGCCTGCTCCATCGTCGACACCAAGGTAGGAAGTGTTGCTTTTTTTTGTGTCTGAAAGTCTTTGTTTTTCGATGTGTTTGTTTTGAAACATGCTTGGATCGTCCGTTGTTTTCTTCACTGTTTCTTCTGAAGTTCTGCGTTCACACTGTACTCTTACCAAAAGCAAATTAACTTTTCCAGTCGGCATGTTGTGTTCACTGACAGTTGGGGCAAACTGAGATGGAACACAAAAGCATCACAGCAAAAAAACAAACCAAACAAAAAACAAAACAGTCACTGATAATGATTACTGCGGGCGGAAGAGACCACATCTCCCTCAGATCTGTCCCAGCTGGGTGTCCAGGACCAGACTGTGTCATCCAGCTGTGCACTGAGCCTCTGTGCTGGAAATCTCATGAAATGTAGGAAAAATATATGTAAATAAAAGCAGCGCTTACTTCAGAGAAATTACGCCAGTGGGTTCAGAATCAAAGTCTGCCGTTCCTCTTTGTGGTGTTTTTTCCCCTCATCATTTCACCTAGCACTTCTGCACACACAGCAATACTAGCATTGTTAACCCCATCAAGGTCATATTCCAGTTAAGACACTGACAAAAGTTTTAATTACAATAAAAGTAGTGTTCATTTAAGCAGCGTAAAGATACTGTATGTTGTGTATGCGGATCATATTTGGATCACTCAATGCTAAAAGTGCGTGAGTTCCCGCCACTTGCCACAGTTGTTGCAGCATGTATGGACAGTGTCATGCCCCTGCATGTCATTTCGGTGCATTCACGCCTTCCATTGTGAAGCACGTGAAAGGAGCGCAAGTGCTGTCATCAACTTTCAGGCGTAGAAGAATCAAAAAGGAAATGTTGCAAGGTGCAAAAGGTGCAAAAAAGCATTGCAAAAGTAAGAGGAAGAATTTTCCTTTCCTTTTAAACAAGCCAGCTGGCCGCTGACGTCATGGAGCTCCTGCCATTAGTGTTGTATGTCAGAGTGTGCTGATTGACTCATGTCAAGGGAAACATTCCCCTGTAGTTGCTATACGTCCTGTTTGGAATATTATGTCAACAGTGTATACAGTGTATAGGTTACACGATAGATCACGATGTGATCCACCGTCAGTGATTCCAGTATTTTGTGATGATGCTGAGCTCAAAGTTGCAGTTTTTGTTTTTGTTTTTACAAAGGCCAAAAAAAACAACATATAACCCCACTCTATGGCTAAGGTGAAATCAAGACTTATTTTTTCATACAGCTGTCTAAACAGTTGAATAACCATCCTTTTCCGAGCCTAGCGAACGCTGGGTTAGTCACGGCCGTGTGTTTGTGTTGCTGTTTCTCCCGTCAGGCAAAAGCTCCAAATCACTGCGCTGCTGGCAGCCCGCTGTGCTTTCCAGCTGTTTTAATCCCGCCAGACAGTTGTCGCGATTGATTTTGCCGCATTTGTAGAATTTTCCAGAGAAGCCGACGGCTGCCGCTGGCTCCTCACCGTGTTTACAGAGGGACGGTTTTCTCAGCTCGTGGGAATAATTGCTCTCCGCAAACTACTTTGTCTGCGTTGAAGTGACGTAAACAGTGCTTGGAAGGAGGAGAAGTTGTGACATCCTCTTCAAAACGGGAAGCCATGGCGTTGTAGGAAATACCGTATGTCCTTAATTGGAGAACCTCAAATGCTGATTTCTTAAACTAAGACAGCAAGAGCTTTTTTTTTTGTTTTGTTTTGAAGACATTAGATAACAAGCCTTAGCAGACTGTTGTGTGATTCTTCTGCGCTTTACAGCTTCGTAGTTTATACATGGCAGAAAGCAGTCACTCGTGCCAGCTACCCCACCCTCGTAATCACATTTTGTGCATTAAATCTTTCTTTGCCTCTTGCGTGGAACTGGGTTTAACTCCTAATCTGATAAATCTGAGGCCGGATCCCTGCGGCTTTTCTTGCCTTTTGATAGTTTTTCCACGTGATGTGAATATGCGTGTGTGGAACACACAGGAGTAGCTCACCTTTATCAAACTGCTTCCAGTGACTGTGCATCATTTCACCGGGGACTTGTGGCATGTTAGATACTGTTATTGTGAGTCTTGATGCTTTTGCATCCAGTAAGTCTGCTCTTCCGTAATTTCAGCGTGTCGCCTGTTGAAAAGCAAAAGGGATCTGCTTCATTTAAAATGTGTTCTCATGTCAGCATCCCTTTCCCAAATCAAGTGCTTAATTTACATAATGGTGTAGTGTGATGAACTACGGGCCACGACTCATCGGCAGAGCCATTTGTTTCCAAAGTCTGTCTGCATTTTGGTTGGACCTTAAATAGTGTGAACATTATAGACATTTGAAGAGAAACAAATCAAAGGTTGTCAGGGAAATACTTGGAGGAAGACTGATGTCAGACGGGGTTCTGCTCTGCTGTATATCATTTATTTGTTGTGGAGCCACTGATGGAGAGAATTAATGCTGGCTTAGAGTTGCCAGGAAGTTTGTGATGACACAACAACTGATTTAATGTGGTATCAACAGGTTGACTCATCAATGGGCTTTAATTTTCATTTATGTCCATTTTGAATCTTTTTTTTTTTCTAGCAGGAGTTGGATTAAAAAGTCGAAACTTTACTATAATGGAGGTCACTGTAATAGATGGTCACACCCACGAAAATGTACCGCTCCATGTACCTTTAGACACAAACAGGAATATTACAAATATACACTCGGTGTATTTCGCAATTTTCTTCCTTTTTAAATTGTGATGTAATTATCTTATATTGTTGCAATCTGATAGCAGAGGGAAGGGATTGTTGCTTTGAACGCCATATCATACATGTTAAACAAGACGTGAAGGGAAAAATGAAAAAAAAAAATCCCATAAAACAATCATGGATTGAACAACAAATGACAGATAGTTTGTTTCAGAAATCATAATTAATCATCACTCTCATTTGCCTTAACAACAGGTGGCCATGGTATTTGTATTCACTTGGGGATTGTGTGAAATATATATTTAAATTTTACTTCCCACCTAGCTACCGTCAAACAAATAATTGTGAAAGTACCTTTTATTCCTAACAAAAAATAGATAGTTGGCCCCTGATTTTAAATTCAACTTTGGGAAACCTGTAACACAAACTCACACACACACGCGCGAGCACACACACACGTACACACGCAGAAACAGAAAATCGGCAATCCCCCAAATCCCTTCCTGGCTGATCTCCTGCCGTGCGAGGAGGTGCAGCTTTAGGTAGAAGTTGGGGACAATAGGCGGCTTGTCCTGGTCCAACTGGCCGAGCGTGACACATGAGTCGGACCTTGTGTGCATGCATGAATGCCTACATTGGCGAGTTTAGAGAGGCAGTTTGGGTACCCCACACCCCTGCCCACAGTCATCACTCCAATCCCAGAAAGGGTGAGTCACCACTTCTGTTTATTCACTGACTCCCGCCTTGTGTTCCATTGACATGTTTTTCCATTCATTTCTCCGAGGAGGAGCACGCTCTCCCTCTTGCTCTGGCTCCAGATTGGATCGTGTGTCTCGCTCTTGTCTCAAGTGTCCCGGCCTTACCATAAACTCTGCTCATTTTTTGGACGGAAATCAAACTTTGAACGCTGTCCACGCTCCAGACTTGCTCGGAACAGACCAAAAGCTGTACACCTGGCCGAATAGACCTGCCAAACTCCCATTTCTCCCCCGGCTCACTCAATCTGTTGGTGGAACAAAAACTAATAGTGTGACCTGGAAACTAGAAGGCTGCTTCCATTCAACCATGATGTAGCTTTGTTGGATTTGCTCTCTGTTCGGTAAACATTGATTCCCTCAATTTTGGCCCTGCCACTAGACTCTCTGCACATTTCACCTTCCTATTCTCCCATCCACCCAGCTACAGGCTAGTAACACTGATGGCTATAAATGCATGATTTTCCAAAACCCTTCCAAGACAGATGGAAGATGGCGGAGTTCCCCAGAATTGTAGCGATAATGATGGAGAGGAACATCAAACAACAGATGGGATCGCTTTCAGAGACATTTGTCGGACTGATCACGGAATCACAGACGACCAATCACCATCCATCTGAACTCACAGGAAGTGATGTGCGAGAAGTCTCTCGCTGAAACAACATGGGGGTAGCAATGCAGGTGCTTAGTTTTAAGCAAGATAATAATAAGAATAAGAATGATTTTGACACACCTTTAATCGAAGCAGATTGAAGAAACGCTTCATTTGAGATGAGACAATATGGCCACGCGTTGACATGCTTTACATTCACCTCTGGCTTCCTGCTCCGCACTTAACCCAGTTTACCAAAAGGTGTGTCGACTCAACGGATTTCTGTTCGTGCGCCAGCGGCAACGAGCGTCTATGTTTCGTCATCAACGGGACACTCAGCCGTGTGCTGACGCCAGTGGGTGTGTCACAACCTGCGTCTGTGTGTGGTGTGAACTCAAGCGAGAACCTGCAGGTATTGCCTTGTAATTCCATGATGTAATTAGTGCAAGGGGAAAAAAAAAACAAAAAACCCTGTGGGTGACCACCTGTTAGACGAGTTCCTGCGGTTGTGGAATATTTGCAGGCAATTATTACCTTCGATCATTTTGTATTGAAAATGAATTCATGTCAGCTGTTTTGTTTTGTTCTTTTAGTCAAAATGTGTCCCCATTCCCACATTTTTTTATGACCACAGTGAAAATTTTTTAAAAGGCAGAGCATGTAGGATTTTGTTGCATCTCACCGTAGCACAGTAGTGTTTCTCAACGTTTTCTGACGGCCCACTTTTATCTCACATCTTTCTCATATGAACGATGCAGTCAGGATGAACTCACAAGACCATGGGCAGATCCACATTCTTGGCCTGCTTTTTATGTCAAAGTAAATGCTTATGATTAGAGAATACTAACAGAAAAGCTGGTTATTTGTAGTGTGTCCATAATCCAAATACACACGATTTAAAAAAACAAAAAAAAACAAAAAAAACAAATCAATTTTGTGTCACTAGATTCCTTCAAACACCATTCCTTTAAAGGGTTCCTTAATGATGGCATAGAGGGACTGATATGAAAATGTTTCCCAGACCCGGTTGCCAAATCAGGCCATGGAACAGTTCTTTAGCTCAATTACACCAAGTTTGGAGGTCAGTTCAAAATTATTCAGTTCCCAGAATCCCTAGAAAATGACACGACCGTGGGGTTGTCTAGCTCCTGATTGGAATGGTCTCTTGGTGCCAAGGGGTCGACCAGAATCCTACAGTGGGTTTCTTTACACACCAGTGTTGTGGCATTATTTGTCAAACGATAATAAAGACTGTAGTGACAAAAGTCTATTATTTCTTTGACCGAGATATTTTCCAAACGATGAACTTGAACCGCAGCCGGGACTGAGGGCTTCAAAACGTACGCAACTACAAATTCTATCCGCATGAATATGTTTCTCAGTAATGAAATTATTCCTTCCTCAATGATGTCTGCTGCAAATTCACCCTCAAGGAAATCCCCAGCAGCCGCAGGTCAGACGCACCAGAGTGCATCGGAGCCCGATGTCGCTTTCACCTTGTACTGTGTACACCTTTCACCCCAGTCTGTCAGGAAGAGGCACATTTCAGTGGTTGTCTGTATTTTACAGCTCTGCGTTCTCGGAGTACTGAAAGTGACCACATCTGACAGTTGAATGCATGTTATCTGTACATTGTAAACAATGTATGTTAAATGAAATGCCTTGGCGCAGTCAGTTTGGCCGGTTCTGTTGTGAGATGCTTTTAAGCTCATTTCTTCTTTAGTGGAATGGATTAAACTTTAAAGAGCCTGTATTATTTAAAATGATCAACACCAATATTTGCCCGTTGCCTCTTGCAGAATCCACAAGTAAGAAAAGTTCACCCTTTAAGTTTTTTTTTGCTTGTTCCACGTTCCAGCAAGCGCAGAGTTGTGCAAACCGGCCCTTTGTGACATCACAAACCTCACTGGTATCCCTCTTCGGCGAAAAAAAAAATGCCAGCTGTGTGTTTGCTCTGCCCTTTTAGAGTTTGAGAGTTTCGTCCCCTTCCAAGCACAAGGAGGGTCCAACAAACAACAAAGGGCCAGTGGCAGCAGGAAGCTGAAACCCAGGCCGTCTACTGAAAACTACAAGTGGCTGTTTTCTGGGATTTATAACATTTTCTTTTCCTTTGGATATTTCCTAAATGTTATGATGCCTCTCCACGGGAGTCTCCACGATGTAAAATAAAGACCTGAAAATGGGGGGATCGCGATCCCCCTTAAACGACTGTGGGCCTTGTTGTTCTAGTTTGCACAAACCTTGACTCTTGTCTTCAGATGTGGAGATTAACTTTTCAGTTGTTTTTTCTTCTCTCGGTTCAATCGTAGGATTGCAAAAACAAAGATACGATATCACCAGAAACACTTGGGGAAACGTGGTGCAACACACACATGCGCGCGCGCACACACACACACACACACACACACACACACACACACACACACACACACACACAAATAAACACATCTAGAAGCTCCTGCCCTCACCATTGTTTCCACCTCCGTTGTGGAAGGACCTTTTCTTTTTAGGGGAAGAAAAAAAAAATCTCTCCCACTTTATAGGGAGGCAGTTTGCCTTTTTGGAAGTGGGATCCAGCGCTTCTCACCTCCTGTTTATCTCACTCCCCTGGTCATGTACACCAACATGCATAGTAAACCTTCAAAAAGAGACCTTTTGTGGAGGCCACGTGTGCCTGTTGGGGGTTATCATGGCGACCTGTCTGAAGTAGATCCTCCTGCCATGTTGTTGCCAATTAGACAAAAGCCACGTTTCCCCTCCTGCTCCTGAAAACTGCCACCAAAAAAATGAGCAGAATTGCAGGAATTTTTTTTGGGGGGGGGCATAGTTTTCACATGCTCTCCTATGGCCGGCAAATTTCCTGGAATGCAGCAATTTCACTTGGGGTTCTTTATTTTTTTTTGCGCGCGCGCGGGCCAGAACTTAAAGCTCACAAGAGAAGCGGCGGTAACCCTGAGAGGCTGGGAAAAACAGGAAATGACACAAATGTACAAGCCGAGGCGGCGTGTGTTGTTTTTGTTCACATTGTTTAGCTCAGTGAGTGCCATGCAGCTCGGTCTTCTGTTAATGCTGCACGTTCCGCGCGTTCACTCTCTGCAGACCAACGTCGGGCGACAAAGGCCGATTTTTAGAACGCGGCTCGGCGCAGAATCAGTGGCGCGACTTCCGTCGACCTTCGCTTGGCATCGCGTGAAGAAGAGAAAACTTTGCCCTGTAAGAAGACCAGGGAATTTTATAGGCCGTTTCTCCCGCCAAAAGTCTCTTACATCTGTGATCGTTTCCACATGAGGGGGATTTTCAAATGCCTGTAAATTTTATTATTTTTTTGCCAAGTGAAGACGGGGCTAAAGAGGAACATTCTTCTTTTTCTTCTCCGGTTTAGTTGCTTCATCGCTTCATTGTCACGTCTGTTTTCTCCCCCAGTTTTCAGAATAACCACGCCACACTCGCAATATTAAAATGTCAATGGCGAGTTTAGTTTGGTTCGTTCCGATTCAGGGCCGCTTGTTGGGCCTTTTTTTCGCATCAGGGATCTTGTGAACGACTTCACTCATTTGGTGCATCTCAACTTGCATTTTGCCGGCGGTGGTATCATTTCTCGTCGGCGTCATGAACTGTGTTGACGCCGACGAGAATGAATCAGGCTGCTAAGGTTGCTTTCCGCACCACATCACTTGCTGAGGTTTTTATCGAGGCTTTGAGTCCGTTTTCAGCTCTCTTGCACCTTCAAAGATGATGAAGGGGTGTCACAAAAACCTTCTCTAGTGTGTGTCTTCTCGCTGTGTGTGTGTGTGTGTGTGTGTGTGTGTGTGTGTGTGTGTGTGTGTGTGTGTGTGTGTGTGTGTGTGTGTGTGTGTGTGTGTGTGTGTGTGTGTGAGAGAGAAGAACCAGATAAATACGGTCATACTAATCTGCCCTGACCGCCGTTGATCAGTCAGTAATTTACTGTAAATTAATGACATACCATTCCCAGAATGCCTTGCTCTGCGATTTCACTCTCCATCCCCATCTCACAGGGGTTAATATGTATTTATGAACTAAAACCTCACTGTTGCAGAGGAAATGTGTATTTTCAAAGGGCCAATTCTGGTATGTCTCAGTTTTGCCTCGCTCTTGTGTGTGTGTGTGTGTGTGTGTGTGTGTGGGAGAAAAAGAACACGCAGGCGGGGCAGCATTTGCAGTTATCGTCTGCAAATCAAGCAACATTGTACTATTGATGACCTGGAAAAAAAATTTTCACTGCATGTTTTTGCATTGCGTGTGAGAAATAAAGCTCTTAATGTATGCAGACTTTTTTTTTTTATAGCATTTACAGCATGAATGCATCAAAATACATCAAAAGTAAGTGTTCAAGTTCAATCAGGTTGAACTTAAAAGTGAAGAATAGTAAAAAAAACAAACGACAAAAGTGGCGCAATGCTAACTTTGTCTCGCTCTGTGTGTGTGTGTGTGTGTGTGTGTGTGTGTGTGTGTGTGTGTGTGTGTGTGTGTGTGTGTGTGTGTGTGTGTGTGTGTGTGTGTGTGTGTGTGTGTGTGCGCTCCATTTGCATGCTAGCGGAACAGTTTTGCATGACTGACGGTGCCTGCTGCCCTGCAGGAGCCGAGGCTCAGTTCACACGGGGACATTTGACTATTTTGAATAACACTCCGCTGTCCAGAGGCCCGTGTCTGGGATGTCCATCAGACGGAACCTGACGGCAGGTTGAATAACTGATAAAAAAGTGTTTTGTTAAAGTTATGTCTGGGAAGCCTTGTGGCCTTGATTTGCACTGCGGCTCACCGGACTTCTGGGTTGAAAAGAGTCAAAGGTGAAGGTCTCGTACTCAAAATCCCACTTTTCACCATCTCGGGAACTCATTTGATCCAATGCCACACAAAGATTGGAGTAATGACAGATGCCGTTCTTGCCATGTGGAAGGGATTTGCATTCCGGAATAAAACGACAAAGTGTCGGAGCGAGAACCGTCCCCTCTCTGTATCTCTGCTCTTTGGAACAACGCAAACGATCGCAGTGCACAACTGCTTCCAGCTCCTCGTCTGTTCTTCCCAGAGCCTCAATGGCTTCAGAGAGGGGACTTTCCACACCAACCCCTGTAAAAAAAAAAAAAATAAAAAAATCATCTAGTTTGATGTATGTGAATGATGTTTAATGCGACACAGACATCGGCTATTGTGATCATTTAACGTCAAACAAAGACCAAACTGACAGGAGGCATAAACATGATCTAAGCTTGCTGTCATGACCGGCTTCCCCAAGGGTTCGCCTTTGTCTTGAGGCGACTGCCACTTGCACCATGTTGTGAAGTTATGTACAGGAAGGATCGATCGCGGACGGGAGCTCAACCTTTCTCCTCCGCACCCTCGGCCTTTGCGAAGGCGACCGGGTATAATCCGGCGATTAGCGCTGGTTAAAATGTTTTTCTGCCGCTGTAATCCTATTGAGGGCCAAAGAGCCCTTCTGTAAGAAATAACCATGCGGAGACTTTGTACCAGCTGGTAAGAGACTGATTATATCAGACTAACGGCACAACACAGGGCCCTTTGAGAGCGGCGAGGGCGAGACTGCGGCTTTTGCATAACTTTCCTCGGTGGGACACTGCATTCAATTACGCACTCTGTGAAGTGCAGGGAGCAAACGAGACGGATCATCCCAGGCCGGCGTTATGTCACTTACGGCTCTGCTTTGTGTTGGCCAGGGTGCACGATGAACCGCGGCTGCAGATTTATGTCGCGGTTTCTGGAGTTGTGTGTTCCTTGGCGAGCCCAACTTGAGTCACTCGCAGAGGTGTCGTCACGCAAATAAACCATCCCACCCCGCTGACTCCTCCCCCAAACGGGGGCGTCTGGCTGTCGCTCTGGGGCCGACACAACCTCCGAGCTCCGAGTTTTCTTCTTCACCCCACGTTTTTTTTGGATGTTCTGAAGCCAACAGTCGTTTTCTACGCGCTTTAAAAACGCTCCAGGGCGACGGAGGGAACTCCGCAGAAAAGTGTACAAAGGTCGCACTGGCGCACTCCCTGACGCAAAGTGTAAATAAACACGCTTCACCCGGTGTCACAGCCGTAAATGTTCGAGGCGCTCGTCATTCGCCGAGCATGACAGAAATGCCTCCGGTGGTCACTTTCACCCTGCGGCGATGATGCGCGCGCGTCATCGCCGCAGGTACGGCAGCCAGTGTAATCACCCTGTTGGATCTGGTTGCAGGCATAGTCGTGTGCCCCAAGTACTGAGACATCGTGACGGAGAAGAAGGTATTCGGGGCAAAAATCCGGATGTTTCTTATTCTAAATTTTACTCGGGGGGGGGGGGGATTGCAAACAAATGAAACCACGTGATTGTCAGTTCTCAGCCTCGGGTGGTGGGGGGGGGTTCTGCTGCTCCATTCTTCCAGTGGTGAGGATCTAATTAAAGAGATGAGGGGGCTGAGTTTGGGAAAGGAGGCCTGGGGGTGAGGAGGACGGGGGATGACTCAGAGGGCAGTAATGTGGCCATTGTGTGTGTGTGTGTGTGTGTGTGTGTGTGTGTGTGTGTGTGTGTGTGTGTGTGTGTGTGTGTGTGTGTGTGTGTGTGTGTGTGTGTGTGTGTGTGTGTGTGTGTGTGTGTGTGTGTGTGTGTCAGGCCATGGAGAAAGTGTAAATTGGAAAAGTCTGCCAGCATGTGGTTTGGCTTTACGGCGACTCCTACAGTCACCCCGTCAAGAAAAAAAAACACAAATAAAATAAATAATTGTTCCCGCTTTTATTCTGATTAGCTTTTGTTTTCCCGCCAGATGTGATGCATGAGGGGCTGACTGATGGGAATTCTTGGCTGTGGCCAAGTCCATTCCATGAGTTGGCTTGCGGGCGGACAGGTACCAAGCACAGTTACAAGCTTGGCACTGCCAAGCTGTAACTTTCTTAAGATGAGGCCGGTCGCCTTATCTTAAGACTGTGTGTGTACGTTTCTGCCTCAGTCAGCAACATTTGCATCAGGATCACAAGGTTTCCACCCAAAGTCTGGCGGGAGAAATATGAATTCGGACTCTGATTGATTGGTTGTGATTTCGTGTCTCGCTTCAGGAGCTAATAAATTCCACCTGCAACCAGAAAACTTGATGTTGAAACAATTTAAACACTACAAAGGACATATTTGGATTCGGTTGTTAAAATACAAAAAGTTTGCCTTTACGGTAGTTTCGAGACGCCCACCCTCCCAGCTGCCTGCAGCTCACCTGGTCGTCGCCGAGGATGGACTCGGTCCAAGGCTCCTATCAGGTTACCCATTCAAAACTGAGGCAAGGAAAGACGGAGGAGCGGGAGGGGGGAGAGGAGGAGCCTGCTTCGGAGCAGCAGTGTGTGCCTCACTTTGTCCCAAGACTCCTCTGTCTGGTGCCGCCTCTCATCTTACCTCCCTGCCCTCCTTCACGCTTGGAGCAGAATGGGGAGCTTTGTCCCTTTCTCTCACACACACACACACACACACACACACACACACACACACACACACACACACACACAAAGTTAGCATTGCGCCACTTTTGTCGTTTTTATTTACTATTCTTCATGCTCAAGTTCAGCCTGTTTGAACTTGAATACTGATTTTTGATGTATTTTGATGTATTAATGCTACAAATAATAGTCTATATACATTTTTTTTAATAAAAAAAAAAAAACAACTTTATCTGTCACATGCAATGCAAAAACATGCAGTTTTTGAAAAAAAGAGGAAGATTTTTTCAGGTTATAAAAATTCAACGTTGCAGTCAGTAACCGCAAAGGCTGCCCCTCCTGTGTGTTCTATTTCTCCCTTTGTTTCACATGAATGCCTTTTTAGCCCTAAAACGCACATTTGTCCTCTACAGTCAAGTCCTGCTCTTTTCCGGGAGTGGTAGTCTGCTCGGCCAATACGATGATTTCACGCCCTGTTTCTGTGGTAAAAGCGACCTGATTTTACCACAGAAACAGTCCGTAGCGCCAACGGCTGGGACGGCCTGCTCATTGGGGGTCGTTGCAGTGTTAGCGTTAGGTAACTCCCTCCTCAGTGACCGTGTGATGCTGCAGGTTATTGGCAGAAACTGGAACAAACGGTAGCGCGCATCGGTCCGATCGTGCTCAGCGGGCTTTTCCGCTTCCAGGAATTGTTTTTGGATCTATGAAACGCGGTGCGGGGGCATTATCACGCTGCAACATGAGCTCATGGGCTTCAAATGAATGCCGGCGCATTCAACCTCGGAGAACAAAACAACACGCATCTGCGTTTTTTTTTTTCTTTTTTCTTCCTTCATTTGCCTCCATGACTACACGGAGAGGCTCTCTCACAACTAAACTCATAAGCCCCTTTTCCACTGGCAAAAAAAACGTAATGTAGTCCCGCTATTAATCTGCATTTGGTGGCAGTGGAGAAGGCTCACCGAGCCGCGCTGAAATGCGTCAAACAACCCGGTAAGGGACCTGGGTTGAAATCGGCTCCGATCGGCTAGCGGTGGAATTGGCACAATACATACATCTCATCTATGTATACAAAGTCCCTTTAAGGCATGCGCCCATTCACTTTAATACAAAAACGCAATTAGGGAAAATTTCCTTTAAGGTCCTTTTTTTTTTTTTTTTTTTTTTTTACAACATTGAGGACCTTACATGTCTGACAGCTAAGTCGGAAAATTCTTTGGATGTTCAAACTATCACGCGGGCGATGAAGCGGGATGAAGGAAGACGGTTGAGTCAGCGGGACCGGTTGTCGAGACAACAACCCCGACATACCTTCGCATTTATCGCCTTGTTCAATCGGCATCTCGACGCACCGCCCACCTCCAGTGATGGATTATCTGGACCTCCACGTCTGCGAGGACTACAGTAAACAAGCTGGCACAAAAGCAAAAGTGGGCAGCTGTGGAATTTTGGAGTTTCAGTCGCCTTTGAGCGATGTCGTCTGACATCAGCAAGAACGGCAGAAAATGTCAAGCTTTTAAATGAATAGCAGAATGTTTAATTAACCTGTGTGTGGGTGTTTGTGTGTGATAAAGATTTGCAACAGCCCTCTTGTCTCACAGGTTTCACACAGTTATCTCCGGAATGCAAAAACTAGCATGTCAGGAACTTTAATCTTGTTATGCGTGTGTAAACCAGGACCACGCGCACGCGCGCTTACACTTGGCCGACCTTCCCTTACCCGTAACATTAACCAGGACGGGCCCAGGTGACATTTAGCCACCGGTCTTACTCTCCCACTGTGACTAACCGTTCGGACCAGGTTAATGGTTACACCACAAACTTTCCTTCAGACGGGTGACAAAATCAATCGCTGCCACACCGGAGCCTCCAGAGTTTGCGTTCCGTTGCGCTCGCTCAAACTGGAATTTTTCGCGAGGCCCTCAGATGACTCGTTGTGGTGGTGGAGGCGCTGCGGTTGAGGGTCTCTCCCTCTCTGATCACTCTCACTCTCACAGTGCACTCTCACTCCATGTGTCCGGACTTGGTTCTACAACACTGAGCGTGTTTGTTTCCAGTCCACGGCGGCGAGACAAACTTGGACGCAGCCCGAGACAAGAATAGAAAAGAAAGAAAGGAATAGAAGACAACACCACGTTAGTTTGGGGCTCGTGACGTCACCGGGACCGTGAGAAAAATGCATGACGTCGGTCTGCTTTTTCAAGTCCTTCCTTGTGTGCACACACACTGCGTCGATTGGCACTCTTCTTTTGTGTGTGTGTGTGTGTCTGCCAAGCCTACCGCTTCGCTGGCGTCACGCCTCTCCCTAATGACCTCGTCCTGCTGGCACACAGCGAGCTGTCAGCCGAGGATTTAATGCTTGAATTAATTGCTGTAATAACTTTTTTTTCCCCCTTTTTAAAGCACATCCTCCACCTTAGACACTCCGCAGGTGACCGAGTGCACAGGAAGGGCACAGATGGCCGTGACTTATGTCATCTGGCCCATTTCTTCAAGGCTTTACGGCCAGTTTTAAAAATAGAAACGGGCCGCTAACGCATGTTTTTTTTTTCCCTCCTTCCCTCACCGACGTTGTTGGCACAAAGGGAAACATTCCTGTGCCTCTGCAAGTTGTTGTCGAGAGCTAATGAGAGCAGATCGCTGACGTCTTTACACACCCGTTTCCGTGGCGACTTCTCATTAGGTATTTTGTCACTTTCCGAGAGCTTCTCTTCCCGAGTCTCGTGCCTGGGGTGTTTCGCAAAGACGGCAGGGGAGGGCGGGGTTGGTTCGTTTTTGTGTGACGTTTCTGCGACAACGCAAAACAGATTTTTATCTTGATTCTCAAGGGTGAGTGTGGCCTGTGTGCCCATCTGCGAGAGGGTGTTGTTGTGGTTTCACCTGGATTTCTATTAGGGGAATTTTCTCCACTAATGATGTGAAACTCATAGGGCTGCTTACGTGTTAATCGCAATGAGATTAAATGATAGGCCTAATGCGCTAATTTCTTTAATTGCAAGCCTGTCCCACGCATTCATCCGTCGTCAGGTCCTCAAGCGGCAGTGCTATGTTAGCTGCTAACATTAGCTGTGTTTATTTAATTTGATTCACACTGTGGCGAGGGTTTTAGCAACCACCAACACCACGTGTCCTCAACAGGCGGCCCGCGAGCCGCCGCTTCTTGGTTCCCAAATGACCAGTCTGGCCATATTCATTTCTTTCCCAATAAAGAAACTCCAGTAAAAATTGCTTTACATACATATGGACATAAAAAGGAAAAATAACTGAATTTTAAACATGCAAATCAAAATGCGATTAATCCCGATTAACTACAAAAATTCAGAGCTTAATCGTGATTGAAAAAAATGTATAATTTGATAGCCCTAGTAACGTACCTTATACAATACAAAATACAAAAAATGCAACAGATCTGTCATGTCATTAGATAAAATTAGAGAGACACAAGAAAAGATGAGGAAAGCCACACGACAACCAAATAATGTCCATTTTTGATGCGTAGCCGCTCTCTCAGAGACCATGGTGAGTCTTTCTCTGCAGGAACAGGTGCTTTTCTGCGTCGGGGTAGACAAACCATGTAAGGCTGCAGAGGTCACACTGTTTACACTTGTTCAGACTCAAATTGCGTTTTTTTTTTTTTTGGTCCGTGTCGATTCACAGATGCAGTCCATGCGATTGGCTCCTTTGCAGAACCCGAATGTTTCTGTAAGGCTATGTGGCCTGTGTAAACACAAACGCAGGTTCCCGTCGCTCTGTAATATGTCAGGCAGCCCCCCTATTTGTGCTTCTCTGCACTTTTAGAGAAAATAAGGCAACAGCTTCGGAGCTAAGTGGAAGCGGTCTGGTTCTGATGAAGGGTTTCGGGCATAGCTTCACCGTACATGGTCGGTGAAGGGGATGGGGAAAAAAAAAAAGCAGAAAGGAACGCAGACGGATCGATGAATTTATTGGTCTTTTTCTTCTTGATGTAAGCACAGTGGAAAGCAGATCCATGCTGAGCATGAATATAAAACACATAATGATCCCATGTGGGACTAATACAAAAACAATAAGCAAACAAAGATATTTCACAACAAATGCTCACAAGCTGTAAGTTCACACCGTCAGTTGTTATTCCTATTTGTCAGGATTATTTATTTTTCCACAGCCAGCCATTAAGGACCGTTATGGTTTTGGGATAGAAGTCGTCTCTGTGCACTTTTATAACTCAAGCAGGCCAAAAGAAAAATCTTTACTGGCAGAGATTAGTTTTGTTTCACAGCCTTCATGCTGACGTCTCAAGCTGCTTTTGCTCTGTTTTTTTCATCTAATTTTATTTGTTTTTCTGCGCGCTGCCATCACTTGCACTCGTCGAATAATTCAACAGTCTCACCAGAATGATAATAAAACCCCTTCGTCTTTAATAACCTTAGCGCAACGTTTGCTGAATATTAACAAAAACAGTTGTAGTAATGAACTCCCCACTGTGTTTTACACTGTTTGCATGCGCATGTTCACACCTTCACAGCTCGGGGGCACAGTTTCCTGTGTTGTTAAAGCAGCAGCTTGTATGAATGACTGATACTCAATAAGACCCATAACAATAAGGGAACACAGTCGTACTTATACTGTAAAAACATTGGCCATCTGGCTCAAGGTAATCAAGCAAAGTCCTTCCTTGCTTTGACTTTTGTCCAGACTGGCGGAGTTTCCCTGCATGTGGAGCAAAAATCACGAAGCGATGACGTCAGCAAAAAAACCAAGAAAAATCCCACAAGCACAGCTGGTTGGAGAGCTGAGGTGTCCGGGCATCTCGTTCATTACATTTCAATCAGCGAAATTTAATTCAAGTTTCATACTGTACCATATGCTTTAGATCTTGTCTTTTAAATTTTGCACATTTGACCGTTAAATATAACCGAATTTAGCCCTCTGTTTGTAGCGTTCTTCCAAATCAGCCTTGCTTGGTTGTGCCTTCCACGCTGAAAAACGCAGAAAAGAAATCAACTGTGAGTACAGAAGAAAACTGCTGACTGGGGAGTGTCGTCGCTAAGCTGGGAGAGGTATCTGCGCCCCGTGTGACATCACAGAGGGCTCACTTCCGCAACTAGCTTGTTTTAGATTGCACCATTTGAGCCAAAGAAGCGTAGGAAGGACTTTTCTCATTTCTGGGGGGGGGGGATTTAGTTCACCAGGGTAGTTTAATTCACACAGTATCGGGCCTCTTTTTATGGGTGTGAGGACAAACACAACCAAAAAACAGCATCTGGCCAAACCCGGAGTGGCTGCAGGCCCGTAAACTGCCTGAGTGCCTGCGTTTGTTTTTTGTCGTGCGGCTCAGCGCCCGAGAGGTGTCTCATGCCGAGCAGCTGGAGGGGAAGTGATGGCGACGCCGAAAAGCAGAAGCAAGAGTCTCTCCCTCTCTCTCTCTCTCTCTCTCGCGCTCTCTCGCTCTCTCTCTCAGCGGAGCAGCAGAGATAAAAGTCTTTGTGTTCCGCACGCACTCACACATGCGGCATCTTTTCACTTAGAAGGCTGCTATATTTAGTCGCTGCAGCGGCTCGACGAGCCCTCAAGGTTGACACGAAGCCGAAGCAACTGGACCCCACCCCCCGACCCCCGGCGCTGGCTTGTCGTTCATGTTTGTCGGCGCTTTGGTGACACATCGCCGGCTACATAGGGGGAGAAAAAGATGAATGAGGTCACTCTGTTGATGTTTACAGTTCATCTTTCTCTTTTGCGCTTCAGCGAATGGAATAACCGCCTTTGTGCGGGTGGGTGGGAGTGGCCTGCTCAAGGAAGTGTGTGTGTGTGTGTGTTTCTTGAGCTCAGATGTCAGACGGTAAAGGCGTTGTTCGGTGGCATCAAACAAACATGCTGACAATGCGGAGCTTTTTCAGTTTTTGGTGTACACACACACACACACACACACACACACACACACACACACACACACACACAAAATGATGTCACTCGTCGTCTTCTCGCTCGTTTTCTTTGCGCCGTCGCTGGGGGAGTTTTTTTTCCTGACGGCGGCTCCGGAGACATCATTTGGTTTTCTTTCTTTGCGTATCGCTTGGAGATGCCTCTAGGTGGGATTTAGTGCTTTGTAAATAAAAGTTGAAAGCCTGATTTTTTTTTTATCAATTGCTGGCGAAATGGACAGATGGATTTTAGGCCCTCTCAGCTCTTTCATGGAGGGATTGACAGTGAGCATTTTCCCTCCTTTTGCAAAAACAAAACAAAATGAACTTTGCTTTATGTTACAATACTATATTGCCCACAGGGCTTATGAGCCGCTGCCTGCCAGACGCTCCTTGTGTCCGACTACATAGGGCTACAAGTTTGCTGTTTTCATTTTTGTCGGTCTTCTTGGTGACTGACAGAATGATGTTGTAGTAAAAATTGCTGGATGGACTGGGTGACCTATTGGAGCCGGTTTTACTTTCTTTACTCCCTTCGGTCCATCAGATGATATTGATTGTATTTTGATTAATGCTGTGCACTGGAAAAATGGTCAAGTGGCTGGTGAGCCATGCACTTCTTCCTTAAATGAATATAATTGACTCCACAGGTTGTTTGTCCCCATAGAGGTCAATTTAAAAGAATAAAATGATGCAGGGAAGTTAATTAGACAAGGCAATGAAGGAGTGGTTGAGTGAGTGAGTGAGTGGTGCCGACTGCAGTCTAGTCCATAATTCATTTCACCCATAATGGCTTCACTGGGCCGAAGAGCTGCAGGAATAGTGCAGGCAGCGCGGGGCAATCTGATCCCTGGTAACCCACAAGAAAATGGCCCGAGACACGACCCTGTCTCCAGGCAAACTGCACGCCACCATGGTGTGCATGATAGCACCGGCCGGCCTTTGTCTGCACACTGTCTCCCCTAACGACAATACCGACCACCGTCCTATATCCTCAGTATGTTTGTGCGCACACAAAAATGCATAGAAGGTTATATAAGCTGAAGGAAAACAAAGCAGCTTCTCTCCGTGTGGCCGCGGGCAGGAAAAAAAGAAGGAAAACCTTGGACTTTGGACCGCTGCTTGCAGTCATACTGGAACAAGGAGAGAATAAAATAGAAAAGCTGCCCATTTTCTCTGAGGTTCCTGTGGTTTCGGGGGGGGTTGGGATATTTTGCTTTTCAGTGGAGCCGTGAAGACTTGCGGTCGGCAGAGACGTGGCAGCAGCAGCAGCAGCCTCTGCCGTCTGTGCCGTGTGTGTGTATGTGTGTGTGTATGTGTGCCTTGGACAGGAGGAGATGCATGATAATTAGCCTTGCCCTGAGTCTGTAGTTGCTCCGGGGGAAGAGACGAGCATGAAGAGCGAGAGCGCCGCCGGGGCTTACAGATGACAGGCTGAGGTTTGTCTGGGAGGCTCCTGTGATCCCGGCTTTGTGGGTGTTTGTAATTATAAGCGACTAAATCCCGGGTACTGATGCATGTAGTTATGACATGATTTGCTCTCTGGAAAGTTTAGATCCCCTCACCCCCCTCCTCTCGCAACTCGGAGAGTCTTTGCACGGTTGAACTGAACTGTCTATTCAGCATAGTGATGCACAAAAACAACAGAAAAGTAGAGTTTTTATTTAGACGTTCACCAGACAGCCATATATATGTTTATGTATATGTATGAATGTACATGTATATGTATATGTATAAGTGCATGTATATGTATGTATATGTATGTGTATATATATGTATACAATATATATGTATGTATATATATATATATATATATGTATATATATATATATATGTATGTATACAATATATATGTATGTATGTATATGTATGTATATATATGTATATGTATATATATATGTTTATAAATATACAGATATATATGTACACGTGTATATGTATATGTATACATCTATGTATGTATATGTATATATGTATATATATATATATATATGTATATATGTATATATATATATACATCTATGTATGTATATGTATATATGTATATATATATATATATATATATATATATATATATATATATATATATGTATGTATGTATGTATATATGTATGTATGTATATATGTATGTATATATATATATGTATGTATATATATATGTATATATATATGTATATATATATATATGTATATATATATATATATATATGTTAGTGTGCATGTGTGAATGTAATTGTTTATATATATATATACTGTATATATATATATATATATATAGATGTGTATATATATACTGTATATATATATATAGATGTGTATATATATATATACACAGATATATATGTATACACACATATATATATATACATATATATTTATACACACACATATATATATTTATAAACGCACATATATACATATAGTATAGTAATACATAGTATGTATATACTGTATGTATGTATATGTTGACTACTCGCAGCAATGACTGGAAATTAAGGATGTTTTAAATTTCCCTTTTGCTTGTCAAAATTATATCAAAAAGAAAATACTTTTTTTAAATTCTAGAATCCTTTGCCGTTTAATTTTAAAGGGAACAGAGGTTGTTTCAACATCCGTTAAACGACATCTATACATTGCAGTAGCAAAGTTTGCTATCTGGTATATATAGTTTATAATTGTTGTAGATAAGCCTGAAGACAGTTTAATGGCTTGTTATGTAACACAGCACTGCTGTACAGTGGGGAGTGGCTGAGCAAGACGCTGGTCACGGCCAACAAGATCAAAGGCATGATGCGAAACATCTGCAACTCAGGAAATCAGGAAGTTGCGATGTAGAGGCTGCTCATCGTTCACCAAGATTTTTATTGTGTACTTACCACCTTTTACGATCTCTTTGCATGCCCTCGTTAAAAGGTACATTGTGACCGCGCTGCTTTTTTATAAAGTAATTATCCTCACTCTGATCTCTACGCTGATTGTTTTTTTGTTTTTTTTTGCTGTTTGACAGGTCGAAGTAGACGTCAATCACTAAGAATGACATCCCCTCCAATTTAGCTGTGTGGCTGTAATAGCAAAAAGTATGATCAATGGGCCACAGTTGAATTCAGTAGCAGGACAACTGTGCTTTTCCGCGATCTCAGTCCAGTTACTTTGACAGAAAGACACTATGATGGTCGGCTGCCTGTCTTCAGGTTCGTCAAGGGTTCACCACTAACAGTTTATTGTACACACTAGGTACCTATTGACTGCCATTGTAATTACATTTTCTTTTAAATGAATGGATTTTCATGGCACATTTGCACATGTTCCAACACAGTCGACTCCATGTGCTTCCATCCAATAGTCAGTCATTTTCACAGCCACTTCTGTCAACAGTTGGCTGAAAAAAATAAAAACTTTCCAAAAAACTCAGAGAAGTCTGGTCAAAATTAAGGTAAGTCCTTTGTTTTAGCATCAATTAACATCTAATAAAGGACACAGTAATGCTAAACTGTAATAAAATTACAAAATAATATTTGCTTAAAGAGAAAAAAACAAAAAAAACAAAAACCTAACTGAGACTGTCGGAATTCAGGCACGATAGCGTTAAATAATAAAGTAGCATTAAAGTTTCGCATGACGCATCGTCCCCCGACTCGCAGCCGTCCGTCGCCCGGTCCCCTGGCTCCTTCGTCTGCGTTTTCTCCAACATTACGCCCTCGACAAAGGAGAGGGTTGGTTTACACGGTTTGGACAACTGCTGCTTGATACTGTAAACCTCCGGTGAACTGCCGAGCTCAGTGTTCCTCCGCCTTTGTCATATTTCCTGGTGCGGCCCAGGCCCCCGGTAGCAGTGTTTTGCTTGTGTCTGGCTGGCTGGCTGGCTGGCTGGCTGACAGTGTGAAGACGGGTGCCGGTGGCCCACTGCTGGGGCGTGGCCGACTCACTGTGCGTGTTGCGTCTTGGCAGAGGAGCAAAGCAGGCCTGGGATTTCCAAAAGCAGTCGTGCAAAGAGCCTGTTGGGAAACGCAGGGAGAGACTGAGGTGTGTGTCTGTTTGTCTGTGTGTGTCTCTGTGTGTGTGTGTTTACACAGGAAAGGGGAAAAGGGGTTGCGCCCTTCTGTTTTGTCACTGGGGTGTGTCTGATTGTGAGTAGGAGGGGGAGGTGTGTTTGCGTGCCGTACTGAGGTGTAGACCAGGGTTCCTCTTCCTGTAAGTAGCCGGAGCCCTGCCAGCTAGCAGTTAGTTGGTTTAAATCTCTCGTCCAATCGGCAGGGGGTGGACAGCAGCAGTGTGTACGCAGAGGATTATGTCCCTGTGTCTGTGTGTGCCGACCTGCAGGTGCTATTAACTATTCAGGAGGGCAGGGTTTCCCTGTGACAGCAGCCTACTTTGCTCTGCTGACTTCTGATTGACACACTAATCTCTCACATCCCCGACATGGGGGGGGTGTGTGTGTGCGTGTGTGTGCTCGTCTGCTTACGACCGATGAGCCGACGCGGGTTTGGGTTGCAAGCTTTTGTCTTGCTTGGGCCATCGGCCAAGTTGCTCATTCAAGCCTTGTGCCTGGGGAGCTGCAAGAGTCAGATGAGAATATTGTCGCATGTTATGAGCACATAATGATGAACACTGTCGGATATATGAAACAACAGCGTTTTTTTTAATAATTGTGTACTGTAGCTTTTATTATTCTTATATGGTTTTACATAGTATGGCACAATCCTATTACGGGAGAAACAAGGCATATCAAAAGTCATTGTCTTGCCATCACTTAAATGAAGCATAAACAGAGATAGATATCTGAGATAAATATCAACGTTATTGCTTGTTTCTATTAACACATGTGTAAATTTAACATATCTCGTGTTACTCGTATCAATTCTGCCTTTTCGCACTTCTGATGTTCTGTTTTGCTCCGTGCCTTGTCTTCCAGTTCCCTGAGTGCGGCTTCTACGGCATCTACGACAAGATCCTCCTGTTCAAGCACGACACATCTACCAACAACATCCTTCAGCTGGTTAAAAATGCCTGCGACATCCAGGAGGGAGATCTGGTGGAGGTGGTGCTCTCAGGTAAGCTTCTCTTCTCTTCTCTTCTCTTCTCTTCTCTTCTCTTCTCTTCAAATTTCCCCAATTTTCTTCTTCTTCTTCTTCTTCTTCTCCTTCTCCTACTCCTCCTCCTCCTCCTCCTGCCTTCTTCTTCTTCCGTCGGCTCCTTCCCTCTATCTGAGCAAATTTATAAATTTGTGCGAAATAGGTGCCATGTCCTGCGACATGTCTTTGATTTAGTGGAACGAACGTCAGATAAATCACTTCAGTTCAACCATCTGGACTGTGTGCACATAGTGACAGCTGGGAGCGCTCAGATACTGAGCCTATGTGCACAGGAAGGTGGATTTCCTGGTCGGAGGAGCAGGAAGTAGATGGGTAAAACCAATCTCTGCTGCTGTCACTCTGCATCCAGACCTTTTTTTTTTTTTTTTTTTTTTTAATGCGAGCCCTTATCTGCTCATTTTACTACTGCCGCCTTTATCTGTTCTTTCATTGTTTTAAACTCAATTGAACTGCAAGGAGGAAACTGCCACGGGTTTCCATCCTGGTTCCATCCACGCAGCACGGCAGCGTTCTTTGGTCTTTACCAGGTCGGGCCAGATTGTATCTGGATACCCACAGTCACCGCATTCTCTCCTCTGTTATCTGTCCTAGCGGCGGCAAAGTCTGAAGACTTCCAGATTCGCCCACATGCGCTCAACGTGCACTCGTACCGGGCGCCGGCCTTCTGCGACCACTGCGGCGAGATGCTGTTTGGCCTGGTCAGACAGGGGCTCAAGTGTGACGGTGAGGGGTCGAAAACAGTCACCGACCAGAGAGAACCAGCGCTTTCCCTTCTCCACCTTTTATGACGTTCTCGGGTTTTTTTTTGACATATGCCGCCCCCTGCAGGATGCGGACTGAACTACCACAAGCGCTGCGCATTCAGCATCCCAAACAACTGCAGCGGAGCCCGGAAACGGCGCCTGTCCACCACTTCCCTGAGCAGCAGCCAATCCCTGCGTCTGTCCACCACTGACTCGGTGTACAGCGTGGGCACTGCCTCCACCTGCGCGGAGGACACCAGCCTCATCCGCTCACACACACAAATGGTACACAAACTCAGATTTGCGCTGCTGAGTGCATTTGTTTGTTGTTCTGGTTCCCTTTTTAGTCAGTGTTTGGCTGGTTTTGTGCGGGAAAACTAAAAGCAAATATTTGAATGTAACCAGTCACATAAATTATGACCCGGTGACAAATGCCTGGTTGCATAGGAAACACTTTTTCTCTGATTTTTGCTCACTTTTTCTATTAAAATGTATGAATTATTTTAATTGGTATTCAACCTGTCAAGAAAATTGCCACCTATTTTTTCAGCTTTCTTCCATTTAACAAAGCCCCTTTTCAAGTTACAGATTTGCAGTTATCCATTATGTTATTATTACTTGACCTTCCTTGTTGCTTTGTTTAGATTGTAGTTTTATTCAGTGCTTCTTTGAAAGGTTACATTTTATTTCTGCTACTCCTGTGCGGTCAAATATAAGAATTCCACTAATTATGAGTTTGGTTAAAACAAAGATGACAAAGACGGAAAATCATGTTTTTTTTGTAATAACTTCCACAATTGTCCTTGATCCTCATCTGCTCTCCCAGCCACGGACCTCAAGTGATGCGCGGCGCTTTTACACGGGGCGACCGGTTCATCTGGACAAGTTCCTGATGAGCAAAGTGAAGGTGCCTCACACGTTCGCCGTGCACTCCTACACGCGGCCGACGGTGTGTCAGTACTGCAAGAGGCTCCTCCGCGGCCTGTTCCGCCAGGGCCTTCAGTGCAAGGGTGAGCCCATCAGCCCTGACGCAATGAACCTCATGCTTCCCTAACCAGATTACATGCAATCTGATTGTGCGTTGCCCTTTTTAGACTGCAAGTTCAACTGCCACAAACGCTGTGCACTAAAGGTTCCTAATGACTGTCTTGGGGAAACCATTGGAGGTGAGGGAAGCTCTCTTGTTTTGACTTCATTTTTTTTTATTTTGTCGCTTTGGTTGGTGGTGCGTTCCCACAGTAAGATTAGGTTACTGCAGTAACAAAATAACATGGGACCGTTTATGTTCTCAAGACAGAAACTTACCGCCGCTAATGTTTTTATTTTCTCAGAAAACAAGAGTAACTGTGGTAAGTGTCTTGCTACAGTAGCGGGCAGTTTTGCATGGCACTTCAAACCACACGGCCTCCTTTTAAGTCAAGTTACGCCTAACGGCTGTTGCCTTTTTTATTTTGTTTCTTTTCGATGGCCCTCAGATATGTTGAGCCCCAGCGCGGACACCGAGGAGCCCATGGAGTACGACGCCTCGGACAAGTCGTCCATGGACGATTCGGACGAGGCCTGCAGCATCCCGGGGTCCTTCTCTCCTGACAACAACCAGGATGGAATCAGTGGTGATCAGAGGTACTACGGGTAGCAGGAACATGGGAGATATAACGAAATGGAGAAAATGGATGAATGGGCTGAGTTCTGTGCGTCTTGTGTCCAGTGTTTACATCCCGCTGATGAGGGTGGTCCAGTCGGTGCGACAGACGACGCGTCGATCCAGCACGTCTATTAAAGAAGGATGGATGGTTCACTACAGCAACAAGGACACATTGGTAAACTAATGACCGCTGACTCTCTGTCAGTGCTTACATAAAGGATGCTTGTCTCTGAGGCCCAGGAGCATCAAACCTAATTTGCATTTGATTATTATTGTTACTATTGACAATGTTGCAAAAATAGACAACCGCAGGCACTTTGGCAGGCTCGCCGCTCTAAATATAAATGAAAACTGTGAGGTGACATTTAAAGTCTGTGCACTCCGGGAGGCAAATCATAAAAACATGCGTTATTACACAGTTAATAAGTTATTGATTGAGAAGACAAAGCAAGTGGCTGCCGAACCCCTGAGGTTCCAAAGGCACTCAAGTGCTGATGGCGTTGCAGTTTAATGAATAAGATACATGTAATCAGAAAGGAAAGTACTGAGTACTTTTAGAAAGTTGCCAGCATTAGAGCAGGCAGCCAGCAGACATAAGCAACCAACCTAAGCATGGAGATGCATGTGCAAATGTAATTTCACTGAAAAATGAATTTGGATATAATTAACTGAATTAACTTGAAGATATTTATCTTTTTTTTTTTTAATTTGCTGTATTATACAAATTGTACTGCTCATAGGGGAAAGTAAAGTATCTTTCTGTCAAGATCCTCTGGCCAGGCTCAGTGCAGTGGAGAAATCAGTTGAGATCACATGAAACTGGATTTATTTATTTTTTTTTTTTAAATGAGGTTTCACATGTGGTTCTTAATCAGACACTGATCAGTCATGCAGCCGCTGAGGGTTTTATTGCGGCTGCTCAATCAAAGTGATGCGCAAATCTACCCCCCCAAAAAAACATACAAAACAAGACCTTGTGGTTAAAAGTTGCAATCTTAACACCGATATTGACCTATGTAATCTTCACAAAATGCAAATATTTACCAGCGTATTATCGAGCCTCATTTCACACATTTTTTTGTACTTGCAAATTTGTCCTGTTTGTTTTCCATCCACTTTGAGGCGTGAAGGACTTTCTTAACTTGAACTTTTTTCCTATTTCCTCTGGTGGTAATCTCAGCCTTGCTCAGACTCTTTTCCTGCCTCTCAATCATTCCTTTCTGTGCTTGTGCGGTCGTGACTGTGTGCGCGGTTCAAAATAAACTGCCAATGACAGATGCCGCTTGCGCTTTTGTTCAACTCCAGCTAAAAGCCCATCTCCTCTCCTCTTCCTTATTCGACCTCAAAGGAAAATGTACTGTGCCTCTGCACACCTGCTCTCACTTCCGAATTTACTAACGCTGTCTTTT